>NW_022984799.1:162606-261480 GCF_010094145.1 Didymella exigua CBS 183.55
ACATCTCAACATCTCAACATCTCAACATCTCAACATCTCAACATCTCAACATCTCAACATCTCAACATCTCAACATCTCAACATCTCAACATCTCTATTACTGGTATTATCCCTCCGTCTCATCGACGCCGTGCCTAGTACTTGCCGGGCTCGCCAGGAACGCCGCTCGCAGGTGCGACAACAGCGCTGCCAGGCGCCACCGCACTGCCCGGCGCCACCGCACTGCCCGGCGCCACTCCACCCGCACTGACAGGCGCCGCGCTCCCAGGCACGCTTCCAGCGGTGCCTGTAGGCTCCTCCGCGAGGCCCTGAGTCTGCAGCGGCGCCGGACTCTTCTCGTCCGCGACAGGCACATGCGCGCCCTCGTTCAAACTACCATAGCCCGCGACCGGGCTAGTAGGGCTGACCGGGGGCACATCGCTGGTCACCTGTCCCGCAGCCTGGCTGATGACTTGCCACCACTGCTCCGCGGCCTGGGGCGTGTGCGCCTTGAATGCGGATTCGTGGTTCATGGAGAATGTGTTGCCCAGCTTGCCCTTTGACACGTCCTTGCCCTTGACGTTGAACTTTTGCCCGCTGACGGCGCCGATGGTGCAGTCTGGTAGGTACAGCGAGAACTCTGGCACGGGGTCTTTGGCGAAGTCGTCGTCGGTTTTGAATTCGTGTAGGAACTTGGAGGGCGTGACGACGTAGTAGTTTGTGTCGTACGAGCGCATGATCTTGCCCTTCTTCTCGAGGGAGCCGGAGATCAGAGGCTGCGTGGAGCGGTGGTTTTGATTGGCGAACTTGATGTCCTGCACTGTGCGCGCAGGAGACGCCGGGTCGATGAGGACCTGGTTGTTGCGCTGGATGAAGCCGTTCCACTCAAAGTCCAAGGGGATGCGCTGTGCGGTCCCGACGATGTCGCCGTAGGCCGTCTTTGCCTGCTCAGCCTGCGTGTTGACGACCTGCATGAACTGACCCATTCCGTGCTGGACCGTCTGGATGATGTGTGCCTCGAACTGCGCAAACGAGTTTTGCACACTGATGAGGTCCTGTCGGTTGTTGTTCTCCTCCTGCACCTGCTTGTTCAGGCGATGCACCACACCGCGCTGCAAGATGTATGGGTCGTCGGTGGCATTCATCTTACCGCCGTGCGACTCAAAGGTGGCCGTGTGCTGGCCGAGGAGCTCAATGTGCTTCTGTGTGCTGGCCCGCGTCTTGTCGACCTGTTTGCTGCCCTTGCCAGCGCCCTTGGAAAGCTCCTTGCTCTTGTTCTTGATCTCGGTGTGCAGGCGCTCGAAGATGGGCAGGATGACCGTCTTGAGCTGCTTCTCCGTCTCGTAGTGCTGGTTGGACATGCCCTGCGGTTCGATTAGAATGCGCTGATCGCTGCGCATGTGCTGCTGCTTACCTGTGTGTTGGACCTAATGTTCTCGAACATGCCTGCAATACCGCCCAGCGACTGGTCGAAGTGGTGTCCCTCTTTCAGCGGGTCCTTTACTGTCTATTTGGAGTCAGCATGCCGTAACAGTCGATCCTCCCATACCTCTTACCTTCAAAATCCTCTCGTACTCCTTTCCGTGCGCATGGTGTGTCTTCTCGGTCGCTGTGATGTAGTCCTCGAGGTTAGAGGTGGCATGCTTCCATGCCTGGAGGCGCTCAGCGAAGAGCTTTGTGACCTAAATCTGCGTCAGCTTTGCAGTCGAAAGGAGAAGGTTGGCTCCTGACCTCGGAAGTGTCCTCCCCAGGAATGGCCTCGGAGTCCGAGGTGTTGGTGAACGAGCGCGTAGGCATCTCGCTGGTAGCAGACTGTGGGACACTCATATTTGCAATGTATAGTGATTGTGTAGAAGTGTGAGAGTTGAAGTGATCTGGCGCAAAGAGGGGATGCGGTGTATTTAGGTAGGCTAGCTGTGTTGTGCCAGTTGCGGGGCTCGTTGGCAGGGGAGCGTAGGAGATGATTCCGCTTCGGTACTTCAAATGCGGAGAGTCAAAAATGTGCAGTCTCAAAGCAGCGTGCGTTAGGTCAATATATACAGACTGGAGGGCCTCACGCCAGTCTAGACCAGCAAGATCGCAAGAGATCCCCAGCAAGGTTGTCAGCCATCGTGAGCTCGAGTCCGACGTGGGAGGCGTCGATCATTCAGGGTTCAATCGCGCTAAGGTCCGGGTGATGTCATCGCCCAAACAATTTGTCGTGCATCCTGCATCGATCAGCCCGGTAGGGCTGCGACCAGCACACCAAACTCATGCAGATCAACATCTCAAATGTTACCTTTCCCTGCTGCGCCACGATCCCTTGAAGAGAATCATACTCAACTTGGCATTTCTTTCGAGCATCGAGGCTGATGCCGCGGAGATGTTCGTGGATCGCGAGGAGCGATGACGAACGAACGAATGGCCCATATTGCCTTGCCGGTACGAGAACGAAGCATGATCATACTTGGATATTATACGCCCTCCTCAAGAGCATCCCTCTTTTAATGCAGCGTGAAATACTATAGTGCTTGCTAAATGGCTGTGTTCCTGTAGTCTCTGTTGATCAACAGGTACCTGCGTGTGCCGACGCTACAGCTGTCAAGTTCGACAATGGGACCTCACTAGGAGATGATCCGAAAAGCCTGATTGGCATGGGGCAGACACTTGTGGCGTCTAAGTTTCATGAGCTGGACCCCAGATAGTATCCGAGCATCGCGGCCACATGAGCCGTGTTCTACACATTACCCATGCGTGACGAGCCAAGATCGCATCATTACACTTTGAGCAAGGGAGAAAGAAAGCTATCCAAAGCATGCATTCGTTTTCATATCCATATCGTGACTATCGTAAGATGCTAGAAAGCGTGGGTCAGAACTATACTAACAATATACGGGGAGCACCAACAGCGGTAAGAGTGTACTGTGGCGCCAAATCCAGAGCGCCGCCCTATCTGTTGAACCAATTTCCATCCGTTTCTCCCCTCAACCTCCCTGTTTCTCGTCTTTCCTACTCATGGTCGATCGTACAAGCCCTACTGCCTGAGCTGTTCAGCTGACACACTGACAGCGCCGACCTCGCCAACCATGTATCCCTCGGCATCCGCACCAACTGCAGCACCAGCAAAGCCAGCACAGCTCATCACAAGGGTCACGTCCTGGCTCGCGCCCTCAGCTCCAGGACCGGCGGTGAAGCGCTCTGTACGCGAGACCCAGCTAGTCTGCGGGGTCGCGGTGAAAACAGAGTTGCTACCGATTCTGAGCTGGACCGAGCATCCGCTCCGTGAGTCCGCTTGTCGTGTAAGTGCGGTCAGCTCGTACTGTGTGCCCGGGCATAGAGTCAAGGGCTGTGAAAGCGCTACTGTCTGCCCTGGGAATGCGGATCGGAATCGTGCAATGGTGCCGTTGTCTTGAGTGACTGATTCAATAGGAATAGTCGGGTTGAATTGGCTGACGAACCAGCCCTCAGTGCTGTTGTTGGGTTGGATATTGAAGGTGGGCGAGAGGACGAGGTTGCCAGTGTCCTTGCATGCAGCACCAATCTGTTCTTGGGTGGCAAGAGTGCCAGAACGACGGAAGCGGGACACGGGTGCAGCTGTAGCTTCGCTGAGGACATCCGAGCTGGCCGGGGCGGTAACATCAGACACGACGCTCGAGACAGCGCTCAGGATAGCTGAAACGACAGGTGCTACTTCAGAAGTGGTGGGTGCGGCATCGCTCGCTGTCAGACTCGAAACCGCTGATGCAAGGCTCTCTATAGCAGAGGGAAGTACGGAGGCATCTGTAGGCTCGGTGGCGCTGCCGTCCGTCGGGAAGGTCCCGTTCAAGCCTGTCGGAGCTGCCGCCTCTGCATCAGAGGTGATGCAAGTAGGAGCAATGATGGGGACAGTCTCAACAGTATAGGTAGTGATGATCACCTCCCTAGTGATAGTAGAAAACTCGGTCGGGCTTGGGCATGCTTCTGCCGTCGGTGCCGTGGGTCCTAAAGGCAGTGTAGAGTTGCCGGTGGGGAAAGGCGGCGGGGTGGCTGTGATGCTGCCAAAACCGCCAGTACCAGTTGTCAGAATTACACCAGAAGAGAGTGTCCGACTGAAACGACCAGTGCGGTCGCCGTCGCTGTTGGTGAATACTGGACCAGTCGAGTTCTGCATAGGCAGCGACAAGGTAGAGTTCAATGACGCTGGGGGGACCGTGATTGACGGGGGTGGCGCTGTAGTGGAGTTCAACGGCACAAAAGGTGTCTCAACAATAATCGTGATATTAGTAGTCGGTGAAGGGACGACGATCGTGATGTTGCTGGTCGATAGCGGTGGCAGAATGGTAGAGAGATTGCCCGTCGAGAAGGATGGCACGGTCGAGTAGTTGATCGAGACCAGCGACTCAGAAGTAATGTTCCCAGTGGGCGTTGGTAGCGGTGCCGTTGTGTTATCGAAGGGTCGAGTTGTCGGCGGGATTAAAGTTACGTCTCCGCTAGGAATCGAGAGCGTAATGTTCGTAGTGGCAGTGACGACCAGAGTAGGAGCAGTCTGAGGCACGGTAGGCAGAGGTGTAGTCTCAGAGATCTCGGACGTGGTCGATTCAATGCTTACAGGGAGAGTGAGGGTGGACGTAGTGTTCACTCCAATGGAACTGCTGCGAGAGAAGCTGCCGGTGCGATCCTTCTCGTCAGTGGTTATAGACGATGTCACATTCGCTGGAGCGGTAGGGGTAGGAGTGGGTACAGACTCCGAGACGAGGGTCGAGTTGATAATCGGAATCTCGACTGTTGATGTGAAGCCGGTCGACAGGGGTACAGTAAGCACCAAAGTAGTGTTGGTGCTGGGAGTCTCGATGGCGGTTGTCAGGTTCGATGAGGGTGTAGCGAATCCGCTCGAGGCTGTAGAATTCGAGGTGGCTGTGGCTGTAGAGCGGCTGAACGTACCAGTACGATCATCATCGCTGTTGGTGAACGGTGGCCCAGTCGAGGTGGAGTTGGCGGACGCTGGCGGGATTACACCAGATGCACCTGTGGAAATCGTGAAAGCTGTCTCCGATCCAGTCGAGAAGTTTCCGACACCGCCAGTTGAGAAGTTCCCGGTGGGTGTGGGGACGGGCAGGGTAAAGTTCGCGGTCTCGGTAATGACTAACGTGCTCTCAGGAGGAACGACACCAAAACCGCCAGTGCTATTCGCCGTAGCAGTGGCAATGATGCTTGTAAAGTTGCTAACGCCCGCAGCAGTCGTGATGATTTCAGTGACAACGGTTGGGGTGACAATGCCATTGCCACCTGTAGAGTTGAAAGTCGCAATGGAAGTTGCAGTAGAAAAAGACCCATTGCCTGAGAGCGTGGTGTTGCTGATCTCGACGATGAGTGTCTCGGACGAGACTGCAGTGACCGCCGTCGGTGTCTCGACGCCACTGGCGCCTGTCGACGTGATGGTGAGGATGGTACTTGACACAACAACCACAGCGCTAGTCTTTGGCCCGTAGGAGTTTTCGCTGTCCCATTCTCCCTCGTCAGTGGTGGCGCTGGACACAATCGAGCTCCCTGATGCAGAGACGGATGACGAAGGGGAGATGACTCCACCGCCGCCTGTGGAAGCGGCAGTGGCATTTGAACCGCTGAGAGTGAGCGTAGCAGCACCCGAGGACACGATTGTCTCTAAGATAGGGGTCTCGGTCGGGGTAACAACGCCATTACCTCCGGTGGACAGGAATGTAGAGTTCGCGCCGGAGATCGTCAATGTGGTGGCAGTGGAGGAAACAACAACCTCCTCACTGACAGAGCCGCTGATGCTAGCATTGAGCGAGGCAGATGCGCTTGGAGAGATGATACCTGCGCTTCCGGTGGAGAAGAAGGTCGAGAACTCCTCGCTGACGGTCACGTTACCCGAACCTCCAACCGAGGGTGCTGGTGTAGGAGTAACAATGCCGTCGGAGCCAGTCGACGCCTGCACGGCAGTGGAGAAGAAGGTGGTCAGACCCGCATCGCCACCAGTTGTAGAGGCAGGGACGAAGGTAGCGCCTCCTGCGCCGCCTCCGCCTCTGATGGTGGTAGTGCTATCGCCAGAGATGATTGTTGTGTACCCGTTACCGATAATTGTAGTCACAATAATTGCGGTTATCGTCGAGCCTTCGATCACCGTGGTAGCCGGCTGCTCGATCGTACGCGTGAGCGTGGCGGAGCAGGCCCAGGAAGTCTCGTAAACGGCCCACCAGTTTGCGGACGATGCGTAAATCTCGTACCAGCTGTAGTGGACGAATCCCTGAGCGTCGGTGGTGTTTGCTGAGACGTAAGTGCGCGAAACGCCACCTCCAGAGCTCTGAGTGACGAGGCCAGGAGTCTCGATGATAATTGGACCATTGGTGATGGTTGGGGTAATAGAGGAAGTGGTAGCATTGAGAGCAGCGCACTCATCGCCGTTGGCAAAAGTGCCGGTGTGAACAATCGCAACTGATCCTGGGGCCGGTGAAGTCTGCATCCCGCTGTTTTCCGCAGCTGTGAAAAGCTCGCAAGTACCACCGGTACTCGCATCGGTCGCGTTGGAGGGTGTGAACACGGCAGACTGACAGGCATCTTGTGCACCCTGGGAGTTGAGGAGGGAGCACTGCGCAGCACAAGAGGTTGCGTCAGTGACGGGAATGGGCCTGCCGACCCGATCTTGGCTGATGAGCTCGGTGTTGCAGTATACAGAGTAGCCGAGACGAAGTCCACCAACAACTTGATCGATGTCCTTGTTCACATCATCTTCGTCGCAAGAAAAGGGAATCGCGGTAACGACAGCGCCCTCAGAAGCGGTAGCGGTCGAGTTTCCAGCCTCGACTGACGTAGGAGCGATGGGTACGGTGGTGATAGCTGGCGCGCTTAATGATTCCTCTGCACTGCTGACGGATGACGAGCTGGAGTCTTCAGGAGCGCTTGAGCTGCTGGCTGCATCTGCGCTGGATTCTGCGGCCGCGCTTGAGCTGGAGTCTGCATCGGCGCGAGAGCTGACGGAGCCCGTGCTGGACGTCGCAGAGGTAGCATCGCCAGAAGCCTCAGCGGTAGCAGATTCGCGAACAGTGGCAGTCGAGGTGTAGGTCCTGGTCTCAGTCTGTCGAATGATGTTGAGAACTCGGACACCGACGGTGGTAGTCTTTTGTGTGTCAGCATCGTCCGATCGTTGCCCTTTTGGAATCTTACCACAGCAGGAACAGTGAAGGTATCGGTCACGGTAGATGTGGGCTGCACCTGCTTGCACGAGCAAGCCGTTGCCAGCCCCCGTTCAGCGGCCAGTCTGGCGGCTCCTTTCTTAGTAGCCTCGGCGGTCGAAGCTGGTGCTCCGCTAGCAATCACGGATTCGACGATGGACGAGGCAATGGACTCAATCTGAGCAGCAGCGGCAACCATGCGGCGGCGGACGGATGCCGAAGCAGTTATTGTCGTGGATTCGACGACAGTTGTGGTCAAAACAGTGCGCTGGGTTGTTGTCTGTGTAGTGGTCTCGGATGCGCTAGTCGTGACCGTGCTGCGCAGTTATCAGTTGTGCTTTTAGATCTTCAAAGATCATACTTACACTGTAGGCGTGAACTCAGTGGTCACGGTCGTTGCGTCAAGGTTGAGCCAGTCATTGCAGAAGCCCTGCACGTCGTTGTTCGGGGCGTGGTCGAGAAGGGCTGCGAACTGGTCATTGGGGCAGTCCAAGATCAGATCCTGTCTCTTTCCAAAAAGACTCCTCCAAGTCCACGCGCCCTGAGCCTCGTCGGCGGCGACATTCTTCACTTCGATATGCTCCTCGGTCGTACGATGCAGAACCGAGCCTTCGGTGATCGCAGAAAAGGAGAGGATGGCGGCGGAAGCCAGTACTGAGCGAGTGAAGAACATGATCGAGCACTCAAGTGAGTGAGAGTTGCTCTGACCAGATGTTCAAGTGGTTCCGAGAAAGGTTCGGTGGGTTACAAGCCAAAACCTACCGCCATGTGCACTTATAAGAGAGGATGGTGGAGCTTCAACCCGTTAGCCGGGCTTCCAGCCCTCCAAGATTGCCTCCATATCGAGAATGTGCCTTGCAGGGAGCTTGCAGGGAGCATTGGAGTACTGATCCGGATCAGAGTTTGCAGGCTGGATCAGTTTCACGTGAAGCATGACGGGCTGTGGTGACCTTGCGTGGAACGTCTCGTTGAGCCAACATTCTCAACGGGAAGCGAAGCTGGTGGCTTGCCCCCATTGACGATGGCTTTGTCAGGCTTGGCAGAAACCATGCTCTTCATGGGGGATCGGAATGGAAGGGAGGCCGCCAAGCCGTGACTTCGAGCGCGTTGATGCATTTCGCGCCCCACCATCAACCAGATCCAGAGCCCTCGAGAACATGTGAAGGGATAGAACGCATTTCAAGTACCGGCAACGCGTCCGGGTGTTGCACGGTAGTCAGAACAAGAGACAGAAGAGATGACGAGAGGACCGGCGCAACGGAAGAAGTATTGGTGTCATATGCTGGAGAGACGAGTGATAGATTTGAGGAAAGTAGTCAACCAGGTACAGGGTGGTGAGTGCAGACTTGATTAACAGTGGTCACAATTGGCGATGGCGATAAACTGCTATGGTAAGGCTGCCCGGTGTTGGCTGGAATGAGAGTGGTGCAAGACCAAGGTGAGCGATATGTTGCAGATGTCGAAGCCTCCAAGAGAGGGGCGAGGAGTTGTCAAAGTGTCAGGCGTCAGGAACGGATGGCGGTGCGGCTCCAACCAGCAGTCACGCTTTCTCGCCAAGAAGGTCGGAGGTTTCCAGCGCCGATCAGCACAGGAAAGCAGCCATCGTCACAGCAGCCGGCCAGCCTCTCCTCTCTGTGCCATTGAGCGCTGGGGCATGCCTCTCATGGACGCGCGCGCATTCACTCCAGCCATATACCAGTGAGACACCGCGACACCCGCATCGCTGGCATCTTCCCCGCTTCTTACCACAATTCTCTGATATCACGACTTTCACACTCGCATTCCATGGGTATCTGCGCATCGTGCCTGGGTGGGCGCGCCGACGAAGACGTGCGTGGCACCGTCGACCGTATACGTGCGCTGTCTCTGTGCTAATCCGCCCTTGCAGCAGTCGGACGCATCGCAGCTCCTCGGTGACAGCTACCAGCCGCAGTACGGCACGCTCGAGTCGCGCCCGCAACACACTCCGCAGCCCGATCCAGCAGAGCTCCTCCGCGAGCGAGAGGCGCTCGAGCAGATCTGTGCCGAAACGTCCAGGTGAGTGCCGCCCCCCGCTGCCCTGGTGCTCTTTCAGAGTCAAGCCGTGTCGCTGATCCCTTGCAGCCAGCTCATCACCGTGATACAACCAACGGCGCAACCCGACTCGGACCTGCCCCCGGTCTCAGAGACGACCGACTATGCCCAGCACTTCGGCAAACGCTTCCCCTCGCTACGCGGCTCGAAGAAGGATTCCGCTGCGACTGCTGACGCTGACCTGGACGAGGCCGCATGGCTCGACAGCGTTCTCGGTGGGGATGAGGACGGCGAGGAGCCAGTCAAGGCCGTCCAGGGAGGCCTCACACGCCAGTTTGGCAAGTAAGCCCAGGGAGGCAAACGTTGCGCCGCTAGGCTGAGGCTTGTTGCGGCCTTTCATTGCTTGTCTTATTCCTTTTTGGATACCCATAATGCCTTTTCCACTACTACTTCCCTTTGTCGAAGCATCGCAAGGACCGGAGTCGGTCGCACCACCAGGTATAATACTACATCGATAACTTTGTCTGATCGTCTGTCGTACCAACTAGGTAGTGCACATTGCTTCACTCCGAGGAAATATAGACACTCCATTATCTCTTTTAGGGCATAGCTTTATGAGGCACGAGGACCGTTGAGCCGCGCAGTACACTAGTGCCGCAACACAACGCCAGCTAAAACCCGGAAGATCGAGGCACATATTTCTGGGTCTTCTATACAAAACACCCACCGGTCATCTTCGCCTTGACTGGGCCTCCAGTACCCCTTGTCTTCACCTCACTCTCACTCATTACTGCTCCTATCCCCTGTCGATTTTCCGAGCCCCATCTTCTCCCTGACCTTGACTTGGATGTTCTGCTGGATTTCCTCGGCGGTCGGTCTTGGTTTAAACCTCCGCTTCACAACCTCCGGAATCTTGATGACCGGGTCGGAGACCACAGGCTCGTGACGGCTCAGCAGATGAGCCTTATACGGGCTCTGGGAGGTGTTGACACCATGATGTGCTAGGAGCTCGTCTGTGGTCATCTGGCTGAAAGCCTTCAGAGGTACCTTGAAGCCTCTGCGGTCGGTGGCCTTGAGGAATGAAGAAGGTACATCAGAAGAACCATCGGTCCTTGAGGCAAGCCCTGTCCGTCGCCGCTTGCTGGCAGTAGGCGACGCAGGATCTGGGGCAAATTCATCGTCGGACGACTCGTATGATGGCGTTGTTGCCCTCGCCTTGGGTATCGCCTTTACTTTGGGCTTCGGCGCAGGCTTTGCCATGCGCTTCGTCCCCTTCAAGCCCTTCACCTCCACCTTCCCGTTCAGTATGACTTTCTCCTTGCCAACGCTCTCTGTCTCTTCTTGCCTCGTCTCCTTGCCCTCGTCCTTCTTCTCCACACTCTTCACCGCTGACACCGGCTTCCTCCGCACCACATTGCCTCCAGTCCCCGGCGTCGCGGCCCGCGGCGTCATCGTATTCCCATGCGCCAAGCTCCTGTCTGCTGCCTCCCTCTTGTCGCGGCACGGCTTGCACACCTGGAACGTGCACCCCGGGCACCGCAACATCGTCTCGAGGTTGCGCTGGTCACATTCGGAACACTTGGCCGTGTGCACAGTGATCGAAGTGAAGCAAGCCGGCGAGGACGAGCAGGGTGGTAAGCTGCTCCCAGGCGTGCGCGGGATCGAGGCGATGCGCCGGTGGCCGCCGGGCGTGGACGGCATAGGTGTGCGTCGCTGCACGCGCACCGTACTGCCTGAGGTGTGAAGTACGCCAGGTGTGCCTGGTGGTTCGAGGGCGTTGGGACTTTGCTCTCGTGTTGGGGTGGTCGAGCGCGACATGGTTGGGGTCTTTGCTGATGCGTCAGGTGGCGAGGGTGGGATTGAGAGAGATTTGAACGTGCTGAGTCGATTTTATATGCCTTGGTGGGAACTGAGGTTGAAGTGAAGGGGAATATCGTTACTGTCGTGCTGGCAGGTGTGGGGATATGCAAACGCTTGAGAGTGAAGTATGATTGAGCAGTGCCGTGAGTATCAGAGATCTCTGCACTGTAGTTGTCATCCACAATGATGATAAGCTTGCTACAGGATCCTTCATGATCCTGTAGATGATATGTGAGCCTTCAGGAAACTTCAATGGTTGCTGCTCACATGACCCGTGCCTCTTCCACGTCGAGTTATGCTTCGTGAATGTCCGTTGAGGATATACTGTCCGCAAGCACGACGAACGAGCGACGTCCGGCACTGTTGTTCTTGGTTCTACGCTCGTCTGCCATTGTAGCCACAGATTTCATGAAAGTGCGAACTCGATGCGATTATTTGGGTATATTGTTGCCGTCAAGATTTGCCGCTGCCCGTCAAGATCTCAATGTACATGGTAGGCTGCCCTATGTGTGTTTGTAGATATCAGGCTGACGAGATACACGACTCCTGCCTGCCAAAGTACCGCTGCTATTCTGCGCGATTCTACACGACTCCCATCTGCGAAAGCTCTTGGACGACCTGGTTCTCAACACGACTCTCGAAACTGTATATCTGCCAGTAACAACCTACCTGTGCAGCACCTTCGTATGAAATACGAGAGAAGCACGAGAGAAGCACAACGACTCACCGTAGATAACGAGGCTGGACAGCTCCTTCGAGTGCGATCCGCCGAACAGTCTGCCCGGTGTTGGTTGTCTTACCAGTCACACGGCAGGCGCCCTCCAGGTCAGTCCCTATCTCATGATCATTTCTGCTTCCTTCCAAGCCTGTGCCACGTGGGTAGGCAGCACTCATCTCTTTCCACTCTCCTGCACTACGCCCGCTACATTTCGCGTTTCGTCTGCAAGGCCCGACAACACAAATCGCCCTTCTTTCTCGTCTGTCTCGAATGCCGAAGCCTGGAACAGGTGGTCGTACGGCAATACAGGCAGCAGAGATGACTAACCGATCCAGCATGGAAGCTCTTCAAGGTGAGAAATTGATTGACCGCCCAAGAGCAAGCACACAACGGTAACACTTTAGATTGGTCGGCAGCTAGGGTAAGTATGTAGAGGCGTACGATCGGACAATCTCCAGACAAGACAGCACGACGACTCATCCTCCACCGGTATTTTACCTGCGATAAATTACGTATACTGCTGTCTTACCTCACCTTCGCCGTTGTCGATCGACTGCCGCCTGAGACCCCATGCATGAGGGGAGGGGTCATCTCGAAGGCCTCTCGACCATTGTCTGTATCCAGCAAGTACGTGACGCCAAAATCACGAGGACTCGAGAAATTGATGAAGAAGGTAGGCAGCCCAGCACCTTTATGTTAGGGGATTGACGACGTCGCGCGAGCGAGATGAGACGCGGCGGTGAGGCCCCGCAAGGCTGCAGCACTAGCTACGCGGGTACCTATGCACCCTTCCTTCAGCTAGCGATGGTTTGCAGGCTCTGCGGCGGAGAAAGGCGCCGGTAGTAGCGTCTCCTCATCGAGGTGCTCGCTGCCCCGTTCACCGCAGTTATCGTTGGTTCCTCTTGTTTGAACAAAACACTCAATCAAAAACGCTTCTGCAAGCCGACTTCCTTTGTGCTGAGTGCCACGATTAGGCAACAACGCCATTGCGTCGTCGCAAGCCTTGTGTCATCCAGCTTTCCTTACTACTTGAGACAAGGGCATCTCAGTCGGTGCGTGCATCTTGTTGATCGAGCTCGTCGCATCTGGTTGCATTGATCGACTTCACGAACGAAGCGAAAAGCTGTGGCGGTGCTCAGCCCTGCATCAACAGAACCCGGAACAGTCATCCCCATTTTCATCGCGAACGCCGCGCCTCAGGCACCCATCATCGCTGGAACGTCATCTCGCATTTAGTTGAACTTTGACGCGGGCCTGGACTTGCCAACATATCGTCGGCACCTCCCTTCCCTGCAGTTCACAGCTCAAGGTCGTAGAGACTCGACATCTGCCCTTTCGTTCAGCAACAGCGGTCCCACCCATTATATATTCGGGACTTTGAAGTCTTCACACTCTTTTCATCAACCGCGAAATCCATCTCAGGACGATCGTCATGGAGTCTTCAGCACCTGCATCGCTGTATCCGGCGATGGCGTTACTCCACTACATGCACGCTCCCACGGTTGGGTTCTTCTTCCTGGGAGCAACAGCGTTCAGCTTGTGCATACTGCAGAAACCGATACCTGTTTCGCATAAACGAAGAAGAGGCGTCTTCGCCATCACGACTTTCATTTTCATCTCGTACGTTACTGAAGTGCTTTACTACTTCAGCCGGTCACTCGCAGATGCACAATATACACCCCCAGAACCGGCAGCGATCAGGTGTCTGGGATCAATACTTGTCTGGGGTCCTCTGTCATACTCTATATGGACCTCGAAATCTCTTAGATGGCATCCTTACTTCGGCGCGTTCGTCCTCCAGTTTGCATTCGAAACAACAGTATGCTTGATGAGCGCCACCTCAATTCCCCAGAAAGACTGGCCCAATAACGCGTCATTCGTACTCGATTGCATCAGAACTATTGTATCTTTAATCATCCTGGTGGACAGCTTTGCGATCACGGTTACCAAGCATGCGGAGAAGAGCACGGATGAGGAGAGCCAATCGCTACTACCAAAACCTGGCAATGGCGCCGCGAATCAGAATGGAAACGCAGATTATGGTAGCATTGAGCAGACAGCTTCCGACGATGAAGAGGAATCGCCAAAAGACAAAGACAAAGAACTTAAAGAGCAACAGGCAAAGCGCCTGGAGGAAGAGGGAGGCTGGTATGGTTATCTCAAGTCGTTTGCAGTGTTCTTACCATACCTGTTTCCCCGCGATGACTGGATGGTCATGGGTGCTCTCGGAGTCCGCTTAGTCCACATGCTCGCCGAGCGCGCCCTCAATCTGCTTACCCCTCGGCAACTTGGTATCATCACCAACAAGCTCAGCAAGAACACAGGCGTAATGCCCTGGAAAGACGTTGGCCTTTGGGTCCTGTTTCAGTGGATCGGCAGTTATGCAGGTCTCGGCTTCATCGATGGCATCGCTAGCATGGTCATCTCAAATTCAGCGTATCGAAGGATCACACTCCTGGCATACGAGCATGTGCTCAGCCTCTCCATGGACTTCCATACATCGAAGGACTCTGGCGAGGTTCTCAAAGCCGTCGAACAAGCATCATCTCTCAACTCGCTCGTGGAGATGGTGCTCTTTGACATCTCACCCATTCTATTGGACTTGGTCGTGGCTATGTGGTATGTCACACACCTGTTTGATGCCTATATGGCATTCATCATCCTTTTCATGGGCTTTGCATACACTTGCATTGGCTGGTACTTCACAACGATCTCGCAACCAAAGCGCAGAGACTACGTTGAGAAGCAGCGCACCGAAAGTTCGACGGTCAACGAAACTGTGCACAACTGGCAGACAGTCGCGTACTTTAACCGCCTGACCTACGAGCACCAACGGTATGCATCAAACATTATGAACACAATCAGTGCGCAATACGCGTACTATTTCCGATCAATGGGTGGCCATGCAGCGCAGGATATGCTTACTACATTCGGCTTCGCCGCTTGCTGCGTCTTCGGCATGACGCAGATTGTTACTGGACGCAAGCAAGTTGGTGATCTCGTCACGCTGATCATGTATTGGCATACTATGACAAGCCCATTGTATGTATTGTCGTACAGTTACAGGCACATCTCCAGCTCTCTCATTGATGCAGAGCGATTACTCCAGATGCTGAAGTCGAAGCCCTCTGTAGCCGACAAAGAAGGGGCAAGAGACTTGGTCGTCGACACCGGCGTAGTCGAGTTTAAAGATGTAGAGTTCGCATACGATGAGCGAAAGCCCATCATTCAAGGCGTAGACCTGAAAGCTGAGGGTGGTCAGACCATCGCTTTCGTTGGAGAAACAGGTGGCGGTAAGTCCACCATGCTCAAGCTACTCTTCCGCTTCTACGATGTTACGGGTGGCTCGATTCAGATCGATGGTCAGGATCTACGCTCAGTCACCCAGTCCAGTCTCCGTGACGCACTCGGTCTTGTCCCACAAGATCCAGTCTTGTTTAACCAGACAATTCGCCAGAACGTCCTCTATGCACGCCTCGAAGCGACGGATGCCGAAATCGAAGACGCATGCCGCGCAGCCGCTATTCATGATGACATCGTCGGCTTTCCGGACGGATATAACTCCAAGGTTGGCGAACGCGGAGTGCGTCTCTCAGGCGGACAGCTCCAACGCATTGCCATCGCACGTGTTCTGCTCAAAAACCCTAAGATCGTACTCCTCGACGAGGCTACGTCAGCCATCGATTCAGGCATCGAAGCACTTATCCAGAAAGCCTTTCGTAAGCTGAGCAAGGGACGCACCACATTCGTGATTGCACACAGACTTTCCACTATCGTCGAGGCGGATCAGATTCTGGTCATCGAGAAGGGAGCGATTATCGAACGAGGAAGTCACCAGGACTTGCTGGAGAAGGGCGGGAAGTACAATGAACTTTGGACTAAGCAGACTGCGGGGCATTTGTCCAATATGGGCAGTAAGGTGCCGAGCAAGGCGAACTCTACAAATGGTGAGGTTGACGCAAGTACGCCCTTGATTAATATCACGCCTGCTGCGGAGGATGAGGCGACTGCAACGGGGAGGAGTGAAGAGGCCAAGGATGGGGTGGAGAGACGAAAGTGAGTTTCCACGATGGTTGGGATATTACGTGCTGAACGAGGAAGATGGTTGATTTCTCCTGCGTCGAGAAATTTCAGTCGACTCTGTTAGACGAGGAAGCGTTTCACAGCTTGGAACAGTATTCCGAAAACTCGATAGATCATGACTCGGCATTTGATACGTTGGCACAAATTGTTGTAGCCGGCTGCAGAGTAAGGGGGGTGGCTTTGATAGTACCTAAGCCCGTCTGTATTTGACCCGCGTTCTTCGAGCCACTGGTGCATCATCGATCCCTAACCACATGTACAGGCTTCCTCCGTCTCGTTCTGTCCAGATCTGCTCAATGCGAGGGTACTGGTTGCCGCCAAGCTGTGCTTTGTGCTGCGTCAGGAAGTACCCAATTGCGATGCCGTTTGGAGAGCCTGTAAGAACAATCAGAAACACAGTCTAGGGAGGAGTTCTATTAGGTCTCGACTACTTACCAAGCACGGCCACACCTTCTTCGGTGTCCGTCAGAAACGTCAACCCTGGCCACCTGGGTACCTTGCTCGCGCCGTGGGAACCTCATAGGTTTTCAGCGCCTCAGCAATAAGCTCTTTGGTAATTCCGTTTGTGATGTCGTTGACGAGGAAGAAATTGATGTGGCCAAGACCTTCACCTTCAGGGTGCACACGGCGCCAGATTCTCAAGGCCATGCCCGACATCTGCCTGAGTACTGGAAGCTCATCAACAGCTGGCTTGATAACACCATGCTTTTACGTAATCTCTCCAGATGAGAGTGCTTTTTCGAAAACTATGTTTGGTTCATCACCTGCTGCTAGCATTGAAGGTGGCTGAGACTTGGCAGATACTCGCCCTGCATCAGGCGCCAAGTGTTTTTGGTGACGGTGAAAGGTTGTGGTAAGACTGATACTCTTCGTCCCGCTATCAGTAATGGTATGAGGGCGATGATGGCTGGATTTAGCAGCCACACCTTGATAGAATATAGTCTAGTTGAACTGGATGGTGATCGAATATGATCTGGCTGTCTCTGCGATAGGAATGATACAGCTATCAAGCTTGTGGCACCCACTTTGGCGCTGAATCTGCCGCATTTCGAAGTGAACAATTTTGCTGCTCGTTTGGTGGATCAAGTTCTTCACTCAAGTCAAGGTCTCCCGCAGAGCGTGTGCTTTCATGGCCCTGACCCACAGCCGGATCCGTCCAGCTTTCGAAAAATTGCATTTTCAACGTGTCGAAGATCTGGAAAGACACAGATATGATCTGCATATTCTAGGACTTACCCGTTATCATTAGCACGCCGCTCGCTGTATGGAGAACCTATCTCAGTTACTCTGGAACAGTCAGTCGTCCGCATCAATTCTTGCCAATGATTTCAGCGCCGCCAAGTAATGGTCTGTAAACTTCAGGAATATGCGAACTATTATGGCGAGCTTTCATAGATGGGATTATATCAAAGCCGACGATTTCGTATTTGATGAATATGCAAAGGCATTGTGCGGTGCGGGACGCTTTGATAATCAATTGTCGCAACAATGCATCGAAGCACCAATATATGTGGACAAAGAACCCGAGTTGTTTGTTGTTGTCTTTTTGCTCACTCAACTCGAGGAACCATATTGGCTTGCAGTGTTACATCGTGCAAATTCACACATCATGGTCCCTAGCCTTACAACGAGCAATCTGCTCTTCACGGCACCTCTACAGCATTCCAATTCGTACAAGAATGGTCAACACACCCAGCGAGAGTTAAAAAGACAGACCGCCTTCAAAAAATCTAGCGAGAGGTACTAGAGGTACATCTACCTGACCTGCCTCCTCGTCTTGAATTCGTTGAGATTCGTGAAATGGATCCAGGATTGATCCCTTTTCTCTCAAATCGAGATCGGTAGCTTCTCACTCAGCAGCGATTGAACCAAGGGATTGAGAGACTCCAAGACATGCAGGCTGCCAGCGGCCAAGTACACATATGACCTGCAATACGGTGAGAAGCTTTTGAGTATACTTGCAGACAGAGATATTAGAGATAAGCGGGATGGACTTTTGCGGAGACATGGGCCCGTTGATTAGTGGGTCAACAGCTTTGCATTGCCTGGATGTGAGAGTCGTGGCAGATTATGATCGATCATCCTGATGAAGGAGCAATGTTTGAGAAGAGAATTCCGAAGGAGTCTGTTGCTCTGGTTAGAAAAAGACATTGTTGCAATGCTATGCGTATTAGCCGAAGTGCCGTGAGGTCTGCCAGCTTTGTTATTGCGCCAAACATGTGACGTCATTTTGTGACGAGCTTTTGGTCTCTCCAATTCAAGCTCAGCTGTTGGCACAGCTTCTTCTACCATTAACACGACGTTGATAACATTCATACAAACATAGTCAATTTCCTCTCAAACAATCGCCAAATCCTCAAACCTTACATACCAACATAATGGCACCCCGCGCTTTCATCTCTGCCCTCCGCCCCATCACCTCCTCCTTCTCCCCCATCACACGCCGCGCGCTTTCCACGACACCGCGCATGGCAATTAAAGAGGACGGCAACCGTACAGCCGGGGAGCTTGAGCAGAAGAAGCAGGAGCAGCTGAAGGAACAAAAGGAGGGCAAGGGCCGATGGCGCGAGGACCTCGCCAGCTCAGGCGAGAGCAACATTGCCGCCGATAAGCAGAATGTCACCGATCACGACAGCCACATCAAGGACTTGCAGCAGGAAGGCAAACAGAAGAGCGAGAAGGGCGAGTTGTAGATCAAAAGCCTCTAATGCGAAGGGAAAGGGTTGTGAAGACCCTGTATGGTGGATGAATCAGCATATATGAATCTCTCAGCGCGGCATCGATATCCAATCCGATCAAATAGCCTTTCAAAAATGTCGAAAATGGATCTGGCACCCTCCCAGTGTTCCCAGTCGGGACAACATTCTCCCTTCTTGGTCGATCCTGCAGGCTACGTGCAGCCGAATCCTCGGCCTCGGTACATTCTCGTGTTGGTGATCTGCGACAGGAGTGACCTGCATACCGTCGAACTTTACAAAAGGCACCCACAATCATTTTGACAGCTAGTGCCGCTCACAGCATTCGACCCAGCTTGAACGCTCACCGGTCTACATAGTACCAGCCAATGGTCTCAAACTGTGTTTGAAACGCTGCAGCGGTAGCGGAACAGCTACAGTCTCCCCCGCAGACCATCCCTACCCTCGTTAGACCGCGGCTGTTAGCGGGTGCTATGATGACACCCGCATGTGTTCCTCCCGCCAGTTCAAACACAGCCGGCTCATCCACGTCGCTGAAATTCCCTCTTTCACTATCGCTCCACCACTTCCACGTGCAGTGACACATTGTCAACACTTTACTCATGCCCAAAGCCCAAAGGAGCAGAGCGTGCACCCAATGCCGTGAGCGTCGTGTAAAGGTACCATTGACAGCCCCGTAGAGATCGACCACTAAGAGCGATACGATAGTGCGATGAGACACCAGAGTTCTGCAACCAATGCAGACGCCTGGGACTACAATGCTCGGGGCCCATCATAGGCTCGGTCATCATTGATATGACTGACCGAGTTACGAAGCCCCGGGCAAGAAAGAAGAAGACTGTCACCAGACCCAGCGTTGGAGTGGCTACACGTGAAGGCAACGCGCGGGCGATGCCTTCCGCTCGGAGAGACTCAGCTCTGACAACAAAGTCAGAACCTTTTGATTCAGAATCATCACTGCAAAACATGCCCTTGTCAGCGACGTCCAGCGATGGCGACGTATGGTCACAAGAGGCAGAGAAAGCTGTGGCGACAATACGATATCAGTACAGTGCGCCCCAGTATTATCAGCCTTCTAAGATCCAGGGTGATGCATTAGACATGGCTTTCCTTTTACACTTCATTGAGATGAACCAGAACACTCGAAACTATACGCCCGAGATACCCTGGCTCACACATCTGCCACTAATTCACAGCAAAGCAGTCAAGCCGGCAGTGAAGCTGTCGATGCGTGCAGCGTCCATGGCCTTCTTCGCCAAGCTATACCATGATCCCACCATCTTGGTGGATTCATACCGCTGGTACACAGTTTCGCTGCATGCACAGCGACAATCACTGTCACAGCTGACTGGACCTGATCGAATCCCAGACGACGAGGAGATCTTAGTCCCGATAATATTGGGCCTATACGAAGTTTATGCCGGGACCACTTCCGACAGTGTGCTGCATCATGTAGCTGCAGCATGCGAGATCATCAAGATGCGAGGACCGGCAAACTGCAATTCCGGTGTGGTCTGGCCGATGTTCAAAGCCATGCGAGCAGCTGATGTAAGTCATTCACAAGCGAGACGGTAGGTGTACTCACGATTCATCAGGCACAAAAAGCCCTTATCTTGAACAAGCCTTCCGTATTCTCATCGCATGATTGGATGACGATACCCTTCGCCAATATGCCCCGTAATGCACACCACGATCTCGCAGATATCATGCTCATGATCCCCGACTGCATCGCTTTATGCAAAATCAACGGCAGCTTGCAAACCTTTTTCAACACACCTTTCCCACCCGCCATTGACCTAGAGCCGTGTCGAAAACGAACGAAAGAGTTGATCGACAATCTCGACGAGTGGGCAGCGACCTACCCATACCTCGCAAAACCATCGCCAAGTCTCCAGATCGTGGAGGCGAACATGGCAAACCTCGCCGTCAGCGGGGTCAAGCCTGCGTTCGAGGGCTCGAAGAATGTCATTCTACCAGATAGCTTTGTTGCGCTTACAATAGCGATATTCGAGTCTGTGCAGATAGCTCTTAGGATGTTGTTGCACAAAATGAATACCCAGGATCCGAAATTGAACGATCTGAGTCCGCGGTCTTCGCCCACATCAACGTCGTCGATGTCGCCTCCGCCTTCACCGCCACCCTCAGCGTTGTTAAGTCAGGCTGTGCGGTCAGCAGAGGTCTTACTAAAGACCACAGGACATCTAGAGGGCACAAAGACCGTCGGTTTCGATTTTATCAGAAGTGTAACGCCGGTCGTGGTTGTGGCTATTCTTGGACCAACAACAGAGCTGAAGGAGAACGCGATGGCTATGCTGAAGCGATGGGGTGAAAAGAGGGGGATGAATGGGCTTGTGGGAGCGTGGATGCATTTGTGAGCTCCCGGCTCATTGCATCTTGAAGCAAGGGTTATGGTCGCCATAAGCTCGAACAAAAGGCTTCTCTTCTGCTATGGGCGGGACACAAGCATTGCCCCACGAGTCAACCCATACCAGCGCTTTACTAGCGCTTTACCGTTGCTGCAAATGGCTGCCGGCTCGAAGCTAGCCGCGAGACGAGCCCCACCCAGAGCCACAGTCGATATCTAAAATCTCCGAAACTGGTGTCAACCAGCTCGCTTGATGCTGAACTGCTTCCGAACAGCCGTCTGGGCGCATGCATCTCACGTGTCAGCACTTGTTCGCGAAAGTGAGCTCAGTTCGGTTACAAGCAAGCGCTCCGAGCCTTTGAGCGAGCACAGAGCGTGCAAGCGGAAGATTCATAACAGCAGCTCTCGACTCTGTGGAATCGAAAGGTAGTATGTCATCACGCCATTCACCCAATCCCATCGACACAATCCATAATATCTAATTCAACTTAACTTTGCAGCCCACACATGCCACCAAGACCTCTCCTGCTTTCCCATGATCTCCCTTTCGCCCTCCCCACCTCCTGCCCATCTCACGCTCACCCTACCCTGTCGGAAGGCATGTGTCGATTGTAAAGCGAACAGCGTACCCGCGTTCATGCACATGGGGCGCCTGTCTCGTCAGATGATCTAGAAGTTGGTATGGATCTGGAGCCTGGATATGAATATGGGGCCGTGATCTGTATGTAGTTGTGAGTGAACACAGATATGAGTCGCAAGCGATGTTTGCAAATGCCTAGAACCTTACAAAGAGGACCCATGGACCATGTCAGCCTTGTCAACAATCAAGTCAATTTCGACCGCACATTCACGCGCTTACCCAACAAGGTAGGAATTGTGAGGTCCATGGTGGCAGTGAGCCAGACGAGTGCCTTCTGCCTAGCTGCTCACCTTACACTGAAGAGCAGTTGAATGCCTCCCAAGATTACTGTGGTACTTCTTCACCCGAACTTCCTCGGCGCCTTCACACCCTTAGCTTCTGAGTATTTCCCAAAGGACAAACTGCGCTACAGTCCGTATGAGGAAACTCTCGCTCATGTGTTGATTGCAGCACGGGTACTGCATCCGTTGTCCTCCCCAATCAGTCACACCCGAAATCTTGCTCGCTCTGCTCTCTTGCGAAACCTTGGGAAACGGATCATCGGCGGTCTAAAGCGAAGCTAAATGCTCAGTAATCGCATCCCTGCCACACTAGTCCGCGCCAGATCACGCCGCAACACACTGATGGAACTTTTCCGCAGTACCAAAGTCGTGAAACAGCCTTAGAAAGGAAAGTTGGAGCAAAGTGTGCGAAATAGGCGCTCCCGTCTCCGTCATTTGTACCAATCGTGGGATTCGAAAGCACCGGAAGGGGCGGCGCGGTTGGCGGTGCATTCTTGACGGTTCAGTTGGGTGCGTACGTTGAGGCTGAACGCAGGGCTTTGATCCGCATGCCTACATGCGACTATACGCTACGAGGTTTCGGCCCAAGTTGAGTTACCTATACGATGTCGCATGCCGGAATCTTGATGTTGAATGCGTAGTCCTCTCACTCCCTGATGCTTTGAAACTGCGAGTGCAAGACGTTGTGTTTTTGGGACAGTGGCTGCGGCTGAATGCACGCTCCAATGGGCTTGAGCTGAACATAAGGTTCCCAAGACTTTTGTTGCCCACAAAGGGCAACTTTGCAAAAGTGCGTTTGAAGCAGGCGCAAAATAGCCCTGTACATAGGCTAATAACCGTTGAAGCGGACAGCTGCGGGCAGCGCAGATACACGTGTGCTGTGGATGAAGATGAGTGCAAGGCTGGCACAAGCTCGGAGCTCGAGCGATCACGACGACTCAAAACTCTCATAACTTGAAGATTTTAGGTAGTTACGGGACATCGGGATTAGACCAGTATTGTGATCCCTATCTATCCGATTATCAATTTTCAGATTGTAGGATCAGGTAGTCGCTCCCGAAATTGGTTCTTGGTGGGCTCCGCACAGGGCTCAGCATGAGGTTGTTCAACGGCTCACGACCTACCACTTGAGGGAAGTCCGATGAGAAGTGTTGGAAACAGGCGCGATAGAGCTATGAATATAGAGCCATTAATTTCCTCAAATATGGTGCTTGACTCAAGTCTTGAAGGTTGAAGTTGCTTTTGGTGGTTGTGCTGAACGCAGGGCTCAGCTTGAGGCTGTCGAACACTCAAAGCATCCACGTCGGGAAAGTAAGCAGGCAATTATCGAAGATAGGCGCGAATGAGCCCTGTCATGACCCATGGAGTCTTCAAGGGTAGGACTCTGGATACACATTGCTGTCATCTTGGTTCCTGTGATAGTGCTCCGGCGTGTTGCTGATGAGAGTCGCGCAACACGATTGAGCGGCCCACGGGAGCTTTCTTTGTGGTATCTCTTCTCCTAAGCGTTCTAAAGTCAACTTCGGTTTTTGAGATGCGCAGGCAGGCTGTGAGGGAATCGGCTTTGTCATGGATCACATGCCGTGTTTACGATACGGAGGTGGGTCTGCACGCAAGGGCAGGCTTCCGCAGTAGGAAGGTTTGAAGAGGACTGTTGAAAGAAGGCTTTTTTGAGCCCTGCAGATGTACCTACCGAGCGTTGAGCGCGCGACTTGTAAGGTTCCAGGTCGTGACCGATTACAAGCCCAGCCGTGCGGCGTGGAAACGTCTACGCGCTTGGAGATTGTCCAAATGAAGAAAATTCGAAAGGACTGTAGAAAATAGGCCAAACTTGCCCCGGCAGGAAGACTATCGACCGTTGTAGAAGCATGGTAGAACCATTCTTGTAATGTGTAGCATTTGTGACTGGCGCAGTGCGGCTGAAGTTAGGCCTGCATGGGAGATATGGTCCGTTTCGACCGCCTCAAATCGTCTCTAAACGGAAAGTCGAGCACGAGGTGTGGAAAGAAGGCCGATATCGACCCTGCTCTGTGGACTATCGACCGTTGAACAGCAAGGGATCATGCTCGACTGACGGTGGTTTCGTGGCAGGGATGTCGCTGAACGCAGAGGTTGCCGAGGCACTCAGATCGTCCACACACGGGAAGCTTGTGAAAAGGCGTCGAAAACAGGCGCGAAAGAGCCCTGTTCGAGCAGCATCTGTCGTCATCTCATCAGTCTATCGCTTCGTAGGATTCAACTGATGTGGAGTATTGCGGAGATGAGGCTGAACACAGGGCTGCACGTAATACCCCCCAAACTCTCAGAAGCGGTAGGTTTGGACCAGCGCAAGCGAACTGTCAAGCGAGCTTGGCGCATTCAAAACTGCCAGGATCGCGGGAGACTAAGCCGAAGAAACCACAAACGTGAGTGCCTCTTCAGACCTGAGACTGGACAGGGAACTTCATTTTGTAAAAGCTCTGACTGACGTCTGAGCGATGATCCTACCGACCTCGGTGTGCGATCATACGGCATATGGCGAAGCTTTTGTTTGGCTCTGGACAATTTGAGCGGCATATGCAATGAATGGTGATTTTATCAAACTGGACTTCGAGGATATATTGAATTGAAGATGAACGGGCAACAAATGTACACCTCGTAGTCGTCCTGCTCGCCGACCTTGTGTTCAAAGATGCAGTAGATATCTCCATCCTTTAGCTGAGTCCGGTAGAGATCTGGATGCTGGTGGGCACAGGAAAAACGAGCTAAGCTTCAAGAAAACTGTCCCATACATCCTCAATCTGTCACCTCAGAATTTCAAGTACGGCGTCTTCATCCTAAAGCTCTTCGCAGATATGCTTGTGTATGATTTCATGAATCCTGCCTGTATCACAGGCATCCTCACCGTTGTTGTACACGGCTTCGACGATGTCAACCTAGGTGTGGATTGCAACGACTCCTCTCAGGCGTATCAAACAGTGTTTGAGGCGAGAGCTCTACCTCTTATATTGTCACGACTTGTTTTCCCGCTTTTCGCGTGGCAGCTCAACAACAATCGCCGACCCTCGTTCGATTTCGAGCAAGACGTGAAGCACTGGGCACAGCACCTCTGAGGCAAGGATTTGCTCTTCTTCTCAGTTGTAATAGTGTTTGTTGTGGCGATCCCGACGCTGTACCTTCCAAAGCTCAATTGCGTTGTCTTCATCCACGATAGCGGCTAGTGGTAGTGGGCAGAGGTGTTGGTCGCTATGATGGGCTATACGGCTGGTGCTGAGCTGTGGAAGTAGACGATGCAAGTATACTTCCGCAGCAGAGGCCTACCTGGCTGACGGTCTACGGTAAAGGCTAAAGTCACAGATTCATCAGGGGCAAGTGAACCCCTTCCATTCTTGCTTGAGGCACGGAACTCTGTCCTAGCTAGAGCTGATAAGAAGATAGGCGTATATTGTGAGATCGAAATGTGAAACTCCTCGTTTCGAGATATCGCCTCCCATGCTCGAATCGCGTATGGATACAGACGAAGTTGTGCCAACTTGTTGGTGAAGAACGAGTGGGTACCTTCCCCAGACGCCTCGCCCAGAACAGGGTCCACAGACGCTACCGGTATCGTCACTCTCAAGCATCCACCTAGTGCCTCAATCCTCGCCTGAAACACCAACACACGCCTCACACTGCACACCTCTTCGCTCCTCCATAGCACGCCGTGTAACCAACCCGCAACTTCTCTCACGCCGCGCGAACTGATATCCCTCGGCTTCCGCACCAAAGACCACAGCCATGTCCGATGCCTACGAGCGCGAACGGCAGAACAACTCGCGCCTGGACGAGCTCAGCGCAAAAGTCTCGGCACTACGCGGCGTAACGATAGACATCTACGACAATGCGCGGGATCAGGGCGTTATCGACTCGACGGTACATATTCCAGCAACCACCTCCCCTCTACGCACGCACCACGCGCACTCTCGACCCGCCTTTCCTGCACCGCTCTGCCATGATCTGGCAAACATGGGGGAACAGCGCTGACAACACACAGAGCGAGACATTCTCCTCCTTCTCCACATCGCTGAAAGGCTCCGCCGGCCGCCTGACGCGCATGGCCGCGAGCGGGAACAAAGTCGCGGTTCTCAAGCTGTCGGGCATGTTAATCGGCGTCGTGCTGGTTCTGTACTTTTTGTACAATCTGGCATTCTAGGCGCTGACCTGCCTCGAGGAACTGCCTTCGGCGCTCGTGACGGCCGCCATGATGTTGGCTGCTTGGATCTCGGACAGGATGTGCGCGGCGGTGGCCTGGGTTCACGACAGTATGAATGCACACGAAGGTCTGCGACTTCTTGGGCATGAGTTCATGTTGCATGGTGGCTCTCAAGGTGTTTGAGCTGCGCCTGTGGTCGCGCAAAGAGGCAACGCTCGCAGAGATAAATGGGGAGGCGTAGCAGGTGCGACATAGTGGTCTTCACACGTCGACTTGTGCACCGTAAGGCGGTGTGATTTGCTACACGGGAGGAGCCGATTCCAGAGGACATGGTCGAGGAGGACTACTCTGGTTGTCGAGGGTTGTATTATGCTGCATCTTTGCGATGGGACACGGGTCATACGGCGTTATCGGTGACTTGCATTGTTTCTTGGTCTGAGACTGGGACTGGACTTGATCATGCTGAACAGCGTCATTGCTGTCATTTTATATACAGTCTCTTCTTATCCACCATGTACTCCAATCGTGATCTATGCAATTACTCCAGAATGCCGCCCACCCAAAAGCGTCCTCTGTCTGCGCGACCCTACTCCCAGACGTTCGAGAACAAGTCATCATTGCCTCCGAACCCACCAGCCGGCTTGCTCGCATGTGTCGTAGTGTTCGTCTTCGCAGTCGTGGCTGGCGCAGCACTGCTCCAGCCCCCAAAGTCATCATCGCCTCCCCACCCAGGGCTCTTCGCAGGTGCATGCGAGGTCGTCGCCGCAGGGGCCGCAGGCTGACTTTGCGCGCTGGAAGACCAGGCATCACTGCTCCCCCACGCATCCATATTACCGTAGTTGACAGCGGGCTGGCTAGACTTTGCAGCAGGCGCAGAAGGCTGAGACAGGTTGAACGTCGAGGATGCGGGAGGCGGCGAGGCGACGGGCGAGAACGTGTGCTGCGGTGCAGGTGCGGGCGCAGAGGGCATCGAGAGGTCGAGAAGGTCGCCCATGCCGCCCATGCCGGACGAGGCGGCGGGCTTCGAGGGAGCGGGGGCGTTGAAGGAGGAGAAGTTGCTCAGGCCGGCGGAGGGACTGGTTGTGCGGTTTTGGGCGGGAGGCGATTTGGGCTTCGAGTCGAAGAAGTTGCCGCCGCCGCCGAACATGGTGGATGAGGATGTCGAGGCGGGTGACTTTGTGCTAGAGAATGCGTCGAGACCGGAGAAAGGCGAGGGCTTGGGTGCGGGCGCGGCGTTGAAGGAGAGGCTGCTGAAGGCGTCATTCATGCCGCCGAAGGCTGCCTGTGTGGGAGATGTCTGCGACTGGGGGGATGCGAGGCCGCCGAACGACTCTTGTCGTGTATGTTGCTGAGGCTGCGGTGCTGCTGCGGGCTTGGGCGCAGAGGCATACAGAGACAGAATCGACTGCTTGAGATCGGGCCTCGACGGGGCAGAAGCGCCAACGGGTCCTGTGCTGGAAGGTCGGGCTGGTGGGGCAGAGCTGCCTCCGAGGAAGTCCAGGCCCAGCAATGAGTCGCCTGCCTTTGTCTGTTTCGGAGGCGCAGCTTCGGCCTTAGGCGGCGGTGCCCTTGTCGCAGCAGGCGGTCCAGTGCTCGATCGAGGAGGGATAGGCGTCGCGTCGCCGAAGAGGTCGATTACCGGTGCGGGCTTCGCTTGCTGCGGAGGGGGAGGCCTCGAGGGTGCGGCGTTTCCAGCCAGGCGTTGCGAGGCGCCTCGTTCAACTTGGATCTTCTGCTGCACCTGCGACAATGGCTGTAAGCTGTTGTTAGCTGGTGCCCCTCCTTCTTCCCCTCGTGTACGCACCACATCGTCATCGTCCTCGCCCAGTGTTGCAGGATCCGGGATGCCTCCGTCCATGACCCAGCGCTTCGACTCATACTTTGTGCGAATGAAGTT
The DNA here is from genome assembly GCF_010094145.1 of Didymella exigua CBS 183.55. NCBI lineage: Eukaryota > Fungi > Ascomycota > Dothideomycetes > Pleosporales > Didymellaceae > Didymella > Didymella exigua. The sequence goes on from NW_022984799.1 coordinate 190,458, forward strand.
CTCGATCTTCGCCTCCGAGGGCACATGTCCTGGTGCCAGCTTTGCCTCCCAGTACTTGTTCGCCCTGGCGTTACCCCACTTCAGCACGCTCTGCAGTTGCTCGTCCGTCCACGTGTCGAGGTCGACCGATTTGACTTTCGAAATGTGCGTGCCCATGCCACGGTGGATTCCCGAGCAGCGAATGCAAATGAAGACACCGAGGTTCCAGCTGGCCCATCGTGGGTCTGTCTTGCAGTCAGTATGCGTGTGAGACTGTGGGTGGTATGGTGTGGGCATACGCTTGTTCCTCTTGCAGTCGGAGCATGTCTTATTGCCCTCCAGCTTCACCAGGTTCTTCAGCGTTGCGCGGTTCTGCTCAGCGCGATCAGCCGCGGGATTGGGCCGCCGCGACATTGTGAAGTGTGGGGTTGAACGTCGTGTGCGTGTCTGGCGGTGTGGATGTCCGATATGCGCGATTGCTACTAGTCGAGTCCAGAAAGTAGCTTGTTTGTCGGCGCACGACTGTGTATTAGGGGACAGGTGGTGAGAGGGATGCTATTGCGGACTTGGAGCCCTGGAGCTGCCTGGTGCCCGAACGTCAATGGTTTCGCAGCTTGGCACGGTCATTCGGCGACATCGCACTTTAATTGGCTGTGCTTGACATTTGTTTCGAGGACATCGTTTGTGCAACAGTGCAGCATTAGCTATGGCAGTACTCAAGGGTGTAGATAGTAATGTGGGTGGCAGGAGAGTACTTCGTATTAGTGCAGGGAACGCCCTGCTGTACCCATGATCTGCGCAACGTCTAAATAGAGATTTGGCTCCTCTGCGGCCACTCTGGGTATCATAGTCTAGCGGTTGTTTTGTACAATGTGGTCTCAACGACAGATCATAGCACTGTCTGCGAGCAGTTCACGCGGGACGGAACCGCCAGTCGTCCCAGTCTTCGTCTTCAGACTCGCTCTCCTCGTCGTTTGCTTGTGGTAGTACCGGTACTGGTTCTGTCTGTGCTGGCAGCTGAGCAGACTGAGTTCGCAGTGCCTCCCGCTGTTCTCGCAGCTTCTTGACCCGCTCATCTAACCCTTCCATCTCCTCAAACTCGTCCTCAAGCGCCCTGGCTGCCTCCTCCTTTTCAGCTTCCATGTCCTCGTCCCTTCGCGCGCGTTGTGCGCTCTGCTCTTCCCTGGCTTGTGCAGCAAGTTCAGCAGCAGTCATTGGCGCGGATTCTATCACTGCGCCCGAGGCGTAGTTGTGTTTCAGTTGAGGCTTAGGCTCCTTGTTCATTTCGGTCAGGAAGGCATCGAGCTCAGCCTCAGCAGTAGAATCGAGTGGCGTAGGGCCGGGCTTTTGTGGTCCTGCTGGCGGTGGTTCTGGTGCTGCCTCGACCTCGTCTTGCACTTGAGGTTCTTCTTGCTCCGCGCCAGCATCGAAGAATCCTGCTGGTACGCCGGCTGCCACTTCTGTACGCGTTCTCTTCTTGTCCTTTGTGCCATCGTTGGTTGCCTTCCTTTTCTTAGAAGCAGGCGCTGCTGCTGGAGCCGCCGACTGCTTTTGGGCCCTCCTCGTCTCTTCGCGTGCAGCTCTTTGCTGCCGTAGCAGTGTTCGTGCGTCCGCCATTGGTCAGACTGGAGCTGTACTAAGTTTTGAGGGATTGGTAATCACAGTGGTCTTCCTATGGTTCGTAGTGATTTGTTGCGCGTGCTTGCCTCCAGAACTCAGAATGATTCGCCAAAATATCGACGAGCTCCAAAGCTGTCTATTGGAATGACGCCGGTGCCCGGTGGATGCCAGCTCCGGCTAACGTAACGTCTGGAGTCAAAGCTCACATCTCCTCACGCTCTCCACCACACGACACCCGCGCCCGTCGCTCCCCCCGCCACCACACCCCATTGTCCCTCAACGCTGTACTCACAACAGTGCGCTCTTACTGATATACTTTTTGCGCGAACTTTGCTCGCGCGACGCGTCTTCACATCGCGTAACGGCAGATCTGAGCGCGGTGGAGATCTGCCACGGAAGGCACGGCCTAGAAATCAGTAGGCGCATTCCCAGTCGCGCCTTCTGCTCTCGAGAGACGGCAACAGCGCCTGTTTGCGCTTGTTCCCCTAGCTAGACGCTCCCTCCAATCCAGAGCCCACGTTTGCCCGCGCAGCTGCTTGCGCAACGGCCTGGAGCCCTCCGTAGAGAGATTGTGACCCTGCCTGAACCCATTCTTTAAGCTACTGCACCCATCGTGCGCCTACATTGAGCCCATATCACCCGCGTCAGACATCATGGCCGGTAAGCAATACCCAACAACACGCGACAGCACGCTACGGCGCCAGCGCGCCCCTCACCGCTTTACGACGCGCACAGCGGCGTCCGTAGAAGGCTCTGAAGCTGACACACTGCCTGCAGACGAGACCCGCCGCTCTGGCCGCGCCAACAAGGGCCACCACAGGAACAGAGATCTGGACGAGTCGACCACCGCGAAGCCCAAGGGCAAGGCCGGCAAGGGCAGCAAGAAGGCTGCGACGCCAGTCGAGACACCAACACAGTCTGTCGAACCCGAGGAAGTCAACGAGGAAGACGAAGACGGAGAAGAAGAAGAAGAGGAGGAGGAGGAGACCATCTACCGCTGCGTCTGTGGCGTCCAGCGCGAGATCGGTGGACGCGACATGATCTGCTGCGATAAGTGCGATGCCTGGCAGCACAATGTCTGCTTGGGCCTGCCCTCCAGCGCCGAGTGGGGCGAGAAGCCGTACTTCTGCGAGCAGTGTAACCCACAAGACCACAAGGAGTTGCTGGCTGCGATGGCGCGCGGCGAGAAGCCCTGGGCGCGCAAGAAGGGCTCCAAGACCAAGTCTCGCGCCAGCGACGTCAAGGGCGAGTCACAGACGCCCCAGCCCAGCAGCGCCCCAAAGCAATCTGAGCCCAAGCCCTCTATCGAGGCGATCCCCACGCCTGCGCCAGCAGCCAAGGAAGGTGCAAATGGTGCTGCGACCAAGGTACGTGATCAACATGATCCTGCCAATCATCGAGCTGTTGCTGACCATTCAAAGGTCGAGGATGCACCTAAGAGCCAGCCCCAGTCTCCAGTGGGCGAGAAGCGCCGTCACGAGTCGATTGCCGAGAAGGACACCAAGAAGACGAAGAGGCGCAAGTCGAGCCAGCACCAGGAGAAGGCGACCACAAAAGTCACCGACATTGCTTCTCTTCCGGAGAAGCAGCGCGGCATCGCAGAGAAGCTGCAAGGGGACATGGCGCCCTTGATCACCGAGGCCTCTGATGCCAGAGGCTTCCGTATCCCTGACGGACAGACACCCAAGTCGCTCTCCACACGTTACGTTCTCCAGATCTGCCAGGCTGCTGTCGAGCACCACGGCGAGCCATCCGGCCCCAACTCTCCGTTCGCTGAACGCCTTCGCACCATTTTGTTCAATATCAAGAAGAATACCTTCCTCATCGACCGTCTTTTATCTGGCAGCCTGAAGGCTGATGAGCTGGCTACAATGGCAACTGAGGAGATGGCGAGCGAGGAGAAGCAGAGAGAATACGCTGCAATGAGAGAGGCCGCTGAGAAGCAGCTGATCTTGACCGAAGAGACAGCACCTCGAATGCGCAAGACACACAAGGGTGACGAGATCGTGGATGATGAGAATGCAAACGACAACACTGAGTTCCGCGCACCACAATTGAGGGAGCGGGAAATTGAAGACGAAGAACAAGGCATACGACCCAACTCTCCTGGGCGTGATCGTCCCGCGCAAACTCCAATCGATGCTACCCAACCTCTTTGTGTCGACATTGCCAGTGCGCAGCGCCCATCGACGAACTTCGACATCAACTCGGTCTTTGATAAAGTTCGATCGCCGCAGAGCAACCAGCATGCCTTCATTCCCCGCAGACAGAGCTCAATCCAGGAAAAGCCCCAACAGTCTGTCGACGATGCGGATGTTGATCGCCTGCTCAAGGACGAAGACAACGACGTGGAGATGTCTGGATACTCGACTGACCCCACTGTCTGCTGGCAAGGCTCTATCAGCATGCAGTCCATGGAGCCATTCGATGCCGTTGCCCGATTTGTCGCAGGTGGCGATTTTGGCCAAGTCGTGCCCTGGGAGAAGCTGCTCACGAAGCAGGTCTCCATCCAAGGCCGTATAGACCACGCTAAGGGCGATGACTACATTCGCGGCATAGCCAGATCGCAAAGCCATGAGGTCGCTGTTCTGGCGATCAGTCCTGTCACCTCAGAAGGCCGAACAGTGTTTGATCACCTGTATGAGTACTTCCACTCTCGGCAACGCTGGGGTGTCGTTCCCATCGACCCGACACATGAGATTTTGCGCGATCTCTACCTTATCCCTGTCGAAGCTGGTGGCAGCAACTTGTCTCCCTTCATCGATATGCTTGAGCACTGCACCATCGAGACCCCCAGGAAGGAGCATATGTTGCTACTCACCCTGATTGCCAAACTTCCTGAGGCCAAGTCGCAGCTTCCCCCCACAGAACCCTTTGAGCGCTACCCAGCGCAAGACGTCTCTGCCGGCCAGATTGCTCAGCCTGCGCCACCGATGGTTGCATCCCAAAATGGCCCTCCAAACGGTCCCAGCCCGTCGCCAGTCACCACAAACCCGCACGCACCACAGTACTCGCCAATGAGCAACAACTTTTCACCTGTACCGTATGGCAACCCCTACGCTGCACCTCCCATGGCCCCTGTACTGCCCCAGCCCCAACCCTCGGCAAACGCCCCGGCTCATCACCGCATCCCCAAGGCCCTTGAGATGCTTGGCCCTTATATCGATTCTCCTGTTGTGATCCAGATGCTAAACAGTTTTAGCACGAACGAGGCAGTGGCCCAGAAACAGATGTCAAATCTCAGGGATATCTTTGACCAAGTGCCTGAGGCGCGGGACAACATGCAGGTACTAACCGATCATCTACAGCGCAAGAGTGAGCAGTCGCGACAGGCTCAGCAGCAGAACGCGTCCTAGAGGAGGCATGTTTTGCTCCTGGGGTCGAATGGATCGTCGTCGATATACGTAGAGTTTGGTGCGCTACAGTCGGAGCTCGCAGCGATTAAGAGAAAAGTGCACGTCTCGGCGGCGGCGAGGAGGTCCGCTCATGAAGGGGACTGGCATTCTTGGGCTAAACTAAAAGAGGAGCAAAGCGAGTGAGCATGCCGGGGCAGCGGGAGGAGGTCGTTCTTTGCACATTGTTTTCGTCTTGATACCCCATATGGAGCGGCGATGGGGGCTCTGTGTCGATGCGTATCGCTTTGGATATTGAAATGTTATTGGTACTGTACACACTTTTCACTCTTCTCTATTTTTCTGATCCTGGTCACATCTTGATATGTGTCTTCTCATGTCGCTGTAGATACGTCTCTGAAGGTGGTGGCCGTGTGATCCCTATTGAGAAGTCTGCATGCCTACACTTCCAAGATTAGTAGCCACTTTGATGGACAAGGATCGCCGTACAACGCGAGTGGCTGTGAGTATGCAGTCTGTGGACAGTGCGTTGTATGTCTGTACTTAGGCGTGCAGTCACTTCTTGAGCAGCGGCTGTTCCTGACATCGGTGCAGAGTCTCGTACTAATAGCGCCCGAGCTACGACAACATCATCTTAGGATCTGCACGATCAACGGCCGTGCTAAAATCGGAAAACCCCCCGATTCGTACGGCACCTGGAGGTTCGTGGAGTATGAGCGTTCCCCGCATATTGCTTTCCGCTTGCGGGATGGATGTCACTCACTGTGCGCAGCTTCACAGGGCAGACGCCCCAACCGGTCAATGGGGTGAACCGAAGACAGAAGGAGCAATCTCCACAACGAGCTCAGCTTATGCAAGCAGTGCTTCGGAGCAAGAATATAAAGCTGTATAATGACACCCCAAGTCATCAGTTGGTATACAGACCATATTATTGCCTTCGTTAGATGAGGATCGAATAGCTCCTTTCAGTGGCTCTGCTCGCTTTACAGAGCAGTGCGACCACGACGCAAAATCGCAAGACATGCACCGCCAGAGCGAGCGGTAGTAACAAGACCAATGATGTACCCGCTATCAGGGCCGCGTTCAAGGAGTGCGGTCGACACAGCAAGATCGTCTTCGAGCCGACGACCTACTATATCAACTCGGTCCTTAACATCACTAATTTAGAAGATGTTGACATTGATGTACAGGGAGAGCTACCTGTGAGTTCGGCTGTGATCAGTCCTCAAGCTGTGGCTCACACTGAGCAGTGGAGCACCGACATCCAGTACTGGCTGAACGCGTCCCGACCTGCTGGCTACCAAAATCAGTCGACAGCGTTCGTCCTCGGAGGCAACAATGTTCGGATCGATGGACATGGCGTCGGTACGCTGAATGGAAACGGGAACTGCTGGTACCAGTGGATCTCCTGCAGCAAATACAGACGGCGCTGACACATTCTTCTCGTCAAACCTTTTATTCAAAAATTGGACCGTCTACAATGGTGACGATTCATTCTCTGCCAAGGCAAACAGCACCAACATTACACTTCTCAACTCACGTTTCTATCATGGCCTTGGCATTGCCATCGGGTCGATTGGGCAGCACAATGACCAATTCGAGACTGTGGAAAACATTCGCGCCGAGGACATCTACTTCGAAGACACGCTGCACGCATTCTACGTCAAGACCTGATCCGACGATCGAGTCGGCTTCTCTCCAAACGTCGGTGGCGACGGTATTGGATTCGCTCAAAATATGCAGTGGAAGAACCAAACTGTAAATGCCCGTGGAGGCTTGTTCACGATTAGTCAGTGTACGAGGTTCAGTGGCGCCCCTAGGGTCGGCAACTGCACGAATTCCAACTTTCAGATCAGAGACGTTGACATTCGGTGTCTGAGAGGCACAACGAATGGCAGGAGAGTCTTGAGTCTGCAATGCAGTGCTGTCTCGCCATGCACCGATATCGCCCTGAGCGATGTTAATGTACGATACGCAGGCAACAGCACTGTCGTGCCGAACTATCTCTGCGGAAATGTGGTCGGCAACAAGGGCTGGGACTGCACAGGGCCTGTCTGTGTAGGCGGAAGCGCAACGGGAGGTTGTTGAAGCGGGGATGCGAAAGTTTAACGGAAGCTGTTGTGTTCGAGAGAGGGTTTCGTAGTAGTGCGATCAGAACAAAGCGGCTCGGTTAAGGCAGACGCGACGAATGCGCTAGCGAACCCCCTCACCCCAACCTCTCCTCACTTGACCTTTGATCATCCAGCGTGTCTGATCTTTGTCTGAGCATCTGGCTTTCTCGGTCCTTTTGGCTACCTGCGCGATGCTAATGTATACCGGCATCCACTTTGGTGACAACCTCGGTACTGCTTCGCACACTGCGAAGACACGCGTCCGGATCGATAACCGGCAGTAAACACTCCCTGAGATGCGGAGATGGCATCTTAGTACCTGACCCCCCTTTCTCCACTGGTCAGAAGGGCACTGAAAGGAGATGTCTTCTGCGATGCGGAGAGGGAATGTCGGCGCTATTTCAACGTCACCTTTGGCGAACATTGACGCCTCAGCTTAGATAACAGATGCGCGACAAGCTTTCCGCAATGTCACCTTTAGCACTATTTCTGCTTACTCGTGCAGTCTGGTTCTCTTCGTCTGCCGCGACTGAGCGCTGTTGTCATGCTGTGACGCGGCTACACCGCCTCGCGCCACCTGCCCTTGACAACACCATGACGGGCTGCTCTATTCGCAGATGCCGCCCTCGGCGAAGACTCTCGTCGGCACGACCGGGATTACCCGGCACTGTGGGCATTGAGTCGTGTAGATGCAGAGCGCATTGTCAATTTTCATAGTATTCTCAATCTTCACAGTATGCTACTCTGATGCAGAACTGCAACCTTCCCTCAATGACCTGTATCAGAAGCCGAGCCATGGATCTCATGAGTCAGAGAATAATGTCGAAGCTATTGGAAGTGCAGCAATCAAGGATGGAATGTCTTAGCGTGTGCATGGCGATGCAGAAGCTTCTTCCAAGGGAACTCCGGGATATGGTATTCGCATATCTATTGTTCGAGGATGGCGTTCACGCTCGACTATTCCATTACTACGACACTCTCGATCCGAAAGCACCAAGACACTACTGGAACAAGGAATTCACAGGAGACGCAACCCTTCGCGAGCTCACGGAATCTTGGTACAGCTCTGTTCGATTCGATTTCGATAGGAGTCTTAATTTTCTACCGCACCTGTTGGCTCAGGTCGACAGTACCCTGCAATGTAAGCGACAAGAGTTGATCAGGAGAGCGAGCTTCAAGATCTTGCAATGCGACTTGGATATGTGGCTGGCAGCAGACGCAAACGGCATTCCTTCGCCGCAGAGTCTACTACTCAAGAACATGGAGTACTTGTTCCTACTTCGACCAGGCGCTAAAGTCACGATTATACTTGAATCTCCGCTGCCCTGGTTTTCCGAGTCGAAAAATTTGCAAGAGCGCCAATCACATTTCCTGGCCCGCGTGCTTGACATCATCTTTCCGACTCTGGTACGATTACAACAAGCTGGCTATTCGCTAGCTGTCTGTATTGATCCCGGCTCGAACGTACAATTCCAGGATGGACAGCAAATCTGGCGGTACGAGCTCAAGAATTTGATTACACCCGGCAACGCGCACTTCTCCTGTAAAGGTTTCGTGGAACGTTTTCTGAATGTAGGCAGGGATGTGGAGAAGGATTGCAATATCAAAGCTACAACGAGCAGGATGATGGAAGAAAGTTGAGATAAAAATCGGGTCCCAGGCATGCCGGCTGAAGAAGGAGCGGTCGGTCAATATTGCCGAATATCGGAACTCACAACAAACCAAGAATTTCCGCACAGCTGCAATGAATCACCACAGAACCGGAATGGCGGAGGACATGTCATGTCAAGCAACGGATGTGACCTTAAAGGCACGCGCCAAGCAAACAAGGTAGCGCAATCACGTTTGCAGTGCACACGCAAACTGTGCGCGCGACCACACATTGGGAACAAATGGCCAACTGCGCCATGTGGCCGGCCTCTTACTTCCGACCTTTTGTCCGGACATCAGTAACTCCACACTTTGTCCGAAATCAACCCCCCAAGGAAAATCTCCGCTACGAATCATGGACTCACAGAATACCGCCGCATCGTCGGAGCCAGTCTCCGTTCCTGCAGACCACCAAGATCCAAACCATCCTCACTGTCCGCGCGACTTGGAACACCAGTCAGGTACTCATCGTTCCGCGCTCTTGAAGAAGCGTGTTCTCTTCGCTGGTGGTGTTGTTACGACAGTCTTTGTCATCATTGCTACCGCCATCTTGGGCGTGGCTCTCACCCGGAAGCACGACGACAAGCCTATGGATGCGCCTATATTTACTATGGCTGCAAATGCTACGATCTCAGCTCCTGTTGAGGTCCACACAGTCTCTGTAAACGCCACCACGACTGTCTACTCGACGACTCGTATGCCGTTGCTTGTTGCTCTATCGCTGGCCACTTCCACCATTGTTCTCGCGGTACCCCAGACACTAGACGCGCCGCTCCGTCCAGTTGCGGCCGAGACTATTTTCGCAGCGCCGACCCCTAGTGTGTCTGCACATTCCGAAGCTCCGGTCGGTGACATTTCGATCACCGAATGCTTCTTCAGTGGAGCTTGGGCGTTGAAGGAACAATGTGTAAAGCACTGCCCTGCACGGAACGATCACGAAATGCGCTGTGAGATCAGTAAGCGGACTCAGTGGGTGTGTGTACCTTGCCCCTCTGAATCTTGAGTAGTCCGGGACGTTCGCGAGTCGGCATCGTTATCTACGGTCCCATACGCTATGTATGATAGTAAGTCAAACCGGTTAAGACATTGATCTGAAGCTGTACACTGTGCGGTATGATACATATACTGATCCAGTGCTGTGTGATTTTGAGATGCAGTATGTGGTCATAGTCTGGCGAGTTCACAACCCATGGTCACATCTTGACATTGTGCGTGCACAGCGCCAGCAGCGCTGTGAATACGAAGTGCTTAGAAGCGGGACATATACGACGCAACAACTGAACAAAGCCTTTCGCAGTAACAACACAACCTCAACTGATACTGTAGCAAGCAACCCATCGATTCTGAAGTCATGTCCTCCTCCAAGCCGCCAAACCCTGACGAGTTTGAGGCTCGCCAACTCATCAGTCCTGGGCTCGAAAACTTTCCAAAGGACCTCCCTGATCGTCCTGGGGAAAAGAAGCTTTACCTTCGTACCTTCATTCGCAACAATAAGTTTCGCATCATCGTTTGCACAATCGCCTTTCTGACCATGATCGGCGGAACAGTCGCTGCTGCACTCTACATCAGCGCCGGCATGCAGCGCGTTAATGAGGGACAGGCTGCGATATCTGCACTTGCTTCGTCGCCAACTACCACCGCGGCCCCGACGCTGCTGCAGTCTACGCTAACGCAGACAATGATGGCGACGCAGACTTCTGTCGTGACAGGCCAGATCACCATCCCTGTCTCGCAGTTGCAACCGACCATCAATGCTCTCGCGACTGTGCAGCCCGCCCCGGCTATCACTTGCCAGGCCGTAGATACCGCGGTGACGTGTGGCAGCTTAGCCTCCCAGCCAGAACAGCGTCAATAGACAGGACGTTGGATCTAAATCGCGGTAGAATAGCCCTTTTGAGCTTTAGGGTCATCAATTTTTGGCAGCATTCAAGCTCCAGTGCCTAATAACACCATTGAATTCAGTTGCTAAGCCGGACGCATATGTCGGGAAAATCTTTGTCGTTGTCGTGAAAGAATGTTGGCGATGTTCACCTGACCGCGAATGGATGCCAGTTGCCTCACTTCTCCGCTTGCCGACGCCACAGCCGACAGTCGTACCTTCGTCCTTGATCTTCGTCCTTAATCGTCCCTCTCAATTCTGTCGTCGAACCGCACTTCAACCTCACCTTTCGCGTAGTCTTGCTTTGCGCTTTCGTCGCGTCGTTCAAACCTCGGCCGTCCCGAATTGACGTCACCACATGGCAGCTCGCTAGCCGCAATAGACGTCGGCAAGCGAACAGCCGACCTTAAGACCTGGCTGCTGGAACAACCACCGGAGCATCATGCCCAATAAGACATGTCTAACTGCTTCCGCACCGACAAGCTGGCACATGCTCATGTTCTTTACTTTCTAGCAATATTCCCTAAGAATGACAGCCGCGTGCACCTCTTTGTCTGCATTGTCGTACTAACGCGCAAACACACCACTGATACTCGGACTTGACCTCCACCGAGAACCTAGCGCAGGGAGGTCGGCGACCTTCGTGTGGCCATCACGGGATTCAGCTTCGTGGTTGAGATGTACATACCTAATGATCCTTTTCCAGCGGGATCTCCCTTTTTTTCGAGTTGCGCCGCATTTGGCCCCGTTGTAGGAGTTCACCCCTACCAACGGCTCCCGTCGACGTCGTAGCGCACCTTTGGGTAGAGGCTATTCTCGGTGCTGTGAAGCCAGTTTTGGTATGTGGATACTTTGTATCATGCTACGAGCTGACGTGGGCTTCGACATTCACGCATGCAGCCTCCTTCTTGAGGCTATCGCCTGGTATCACTTACAGGAAGCCTTCGAGATGATGCTCTTGGTTAAGCTGTCGTTCTTCAGTCGCCGTCTTGCCTTCTATGATGAGAACACCTGCGAATCAGCGAGCAAACGATGGCAAGTAAAAATGCACTTACCGGTGGCACATATAAAATGCGGTGAGACGGCGGAGGAAAGTGATCATCAAAGTAAACTCTCTATGCATCATAGGCAGCGCTATACTACACAATGTCTTCTATTCTCGCAGTTGGCGCTGCGATCGTTGTAATTCTGTATCTTGTTTTACAATGTCTACTTCACGTCACACAAAGCACGCGAGAGCCCCGTCTAACAGAGAGTAACATTCCTTTCATAGAGCCTGTCATCGGTATGGCGAAGCACCAAGCAAGATATCTAGCCAGCCTTGGGTATGTCTACACAAACAATCTTAGGAGTCCCTGCTGACATAGCCTCAGTCCTCGTTACAGGTGGCCTATTCAGACTCTACGGATGCCTTTTCAACGGCTATACATCGTACATGCGCCAAATCTCACCCAAATTATCCAAAACAAAGCCAACGCTCAGACCTTCATTCCCAATCTGTTAGACTTTGGTATGCTCTTTAGTGGACTCAACAGAGAATCGCAACACACACTTCGTAAAGCATTTGGTTTGAAAGGCAATGGCTTTACGATGAGTGTACACAAGTACTTGCTTTCCGGTCCTTCACTGAAGACTGTCACAAGAGCTGCAGTCGATAGACTGACAGCAAGCCTTCCAAACAATCTCCAAAAACACAATCGGGGCGGTTTGCAAGAAGCGGCTCGCCATGAACTCACAATGGCACTCACTGGCGCTATCTACGGACCGGAAAACCCCTACGATGACCCGAAGATAGAAGCTAGTTGGCAGTAAGTCCCCAGTCATGCGATGTCTAGTATTGAGACTGAAGACTATCCAGAGAATTCGTTCCTGGGATCACCCACCTGCTATCGAGCCCATTCCCAGCTTTGACCGCACGCAAAGCTCTCCGTGCTCGAAGCCGTATCGTGTGTGCGTTCAAGAAATACTTCGAAACAGGCGGCCACCTACAAGCGTTTCCCATGATCCCGGAGATGCACGATATCAACAAAGGCCATGGGCTCAGTATAGAAGAAGCTGCTAAGATGGAGATGGCCACATCGCTGGCAATGCTCAGCAGCGGAGCGGTGACAACATTTTGGCTACTGTTCCACGTCTTGTCGGACAAGGATCTGACTGCAGTCATTCGAGAAGAGTTGGAACTGGTCACCGCGGAGACTGGCGTTAAGTCGGTCAAGACTGTCAACCTTGGTAGGGTGAAGGATAACTGCCACGCGCTCGTTGCCGTCCTCAACGAATGTCTTCGGTACCACAGCACTGTCATCAATACCAAGCAAGTGCAGCACGATACAACTCTGGACGGACATTACCTGCTCAAGAAGAACGGCATTGTCATGATCCCCAGTCAGAGCATACATCACAACAAGGACATCTGGGGTCCGTCCGCCGACACTTTCGACCACAACCGTTTCCTGTCTTCTGGATCGAAGAAGAACCTGTCAAGCACCTCGTCTTTTCGTCCTTTTGGTGCAGGTGTAACGATGTGTCCTGGACGGCACTTTTCGACCAACGTCATATTGAGTCTGGTCGTGATGGTGCTGCTAAAGTTTGATGTTGAGCCAGTAGGCGGAGCCTGGAGGAAGCCTACAAAATACAACGCAGACATGTGGAATGCCATGCCGAAGCCAGACTACGACATTGATGTAAAGTTCCAGTCAAGAGGAGAGAAGCAGATTGAGTGGAGGTTCGTCTGGGAGTAGCCATCAATGTACTAAATATTTCGTCAAATGAGCACGAGTTTAGTATGCATTTAAAAAGTTTTTGACAAACACCACAGGCAGATCCCTGCAAGTGAACGATACGGTTGCTGAGATCCATGAACACCGCCTTGCGACCTTCTTGTTGGGGTGTGTGGACTCCGCCCCGAGATGCATCAAAACCCCGGATGTCCATGACGTACTCAAGCTTCTCAAGATGAGATGATAAGCTCATCTTAACTTGGCACTACTCGGCACGAGGTCTTATTTTGAAGCCATATATTCTACCTTTCCCGTCTAGCAGTTGGCATCGAAGCTTAGCCGGGCAGCTTGCCAACGGCGGTAGACGTCGACCGAGCCTCGCGCCAAGTACGACTCCACCAGACGCAGAGGGAGACAAAGTAAGATTGCGTCTTACATCTCCTGCAAGAAGCAGAACTGCAGCGACCGTGTGTAGAACAGATGTAACTACGGTAGATTCACGTTGGCGTGCCTACCGATCACGACCGAACAACCATAGCATCCCTGCTGCACTATAATGGGATCTTCACCACGCTTGAAGCTACCCTGCTTATCCGGCCAACCACGACACAAGGCGACAATGGCAGTTGCCTTCTCTGGTTTGATGATTGTGAGACACGAGACCCTGATCTACAGAACTCGGGCATTCAGCAGGCTAAGGCAACCTTGGAAGCACGAGGTAGAGGTTATAGGTCTGACACCGTTGTCTCCCGCCGTGCGGCACGTATAAATATACGGCACTGCTGGTGTGCTCCAACAAATGCGTCCCTCTCCACCGACCCATTATTCCCACATCATTATTATGGAACGCCTCGCACTGCTCGCTGCCGCCTTGGTGGCCGCTTCACTGAGCGGTGCTCGTGCGACTTATTTCGTTGAGCGTCAAGTGCCTGCCAATGCTACAGGTGTCACGGCAATCACCTCTCCTCAAGGCGCACAGACCCGGTACAAGTAACCCGGCAAGCAGGGTGTCTGTGAGACCACCGGGGTTGTCGGCGACTATTCTGGATACATCAGCCTCAACGAAAAGACCAACATGTTCTTTTGCTTCTTCGAAGCACGCGAGAACCCTCAAGAGAAGCCACTCAGTGTAAGTCATTCATTTCATGAGAACAAGGGCAGGTTCTGATAAGCGCAGCTCTGGTTGAACGGGGGTCCAGGCTCGAATTCTCTCATCGGTCTCTTCCAAGAGCATGGTCCTTGTAATATCACCGAAGAGCTCAAGACCTAGCTGAATCCTTACTCTTAGAACGAGCGCAGGTAAGGCACGAGTTGGTTCTTGACCCCAGCGCAAATCTAACTAATATGATTTATCTCAGCCAACCTGTAGGTGTAGGCTTCTCCTACGACACCACCGAGGTCGACGAGAAAAGCAGGTACTCGCTTGTCGACCCTGACGCAGCCAATACCATTCACGCTGCTGCTGTTGGTGCTTGGCACATCTTGCAGATCTTCTTGGAGCTTTCCCCCCAACTCGATGCAGACATTAAGAACCCGACCTTCAACCTCTGGACTGAGAGTCACGGAGGCCACTGCGGGCCTGGCTTTGACAATTATTTCTATCGACAAAACGAGGCCATCCGCAATGGCTCTACCAAAGGTGTCGAACTGCACATGGATACTCTCGGTGTTATCAACGGTCTCATCGATGAGCAGATCCAAGCTCCTTACTACCCTGAGTTCGCTATCAATAACACATACGGTATCAAGGCGTATAACGACACGGTCTAGTAAGTTGTGGTTGGATCCGTCTTTTGACACAGTACTAATTCGGAGCAGCACTTTCGCAAAGCAAGCATTTTACTATCCTTGGGACTGCAATGACCAGATCGAGTATTACAAGCAGCCGAACCGCAGTACCGAAGATGGCCAGCTCGCTTGCTCGTCCGCTATGACTATGTCGATCGCTTGTGGAAGAGCCATACGATGGTTTTGGCGACTGTGGCGTCTAAGATATTTGTGACGGTTAAGAGGAGAAGCGGATCACGTGTTGTTGGCGGTGGTCTGGCGCTACTTCCTCATGTTGTTGAGCACCTCTTACCTCAGCTGCGTCAAAAACACGTCATGCAAAACAGACCCCGCAGCGAGCCTTGGAGAGGCAAGATACAAGCAGAACAACAACACAGAACAACAGAATACACTTGTTTCACATTTGCCCTTGATACCGCAACAATATTCGCCATCCGTATCAGTATGACGATCCTACACCTCCAGACTACTTCGTGGACTTCCTCAACCTTGCTTCCACCCAAGAAGCCCTTGGTTTCAATATCAACTACACATCTGCAAGCTCTTCTCCAGTGTTCTCCTGTTTCTCTTCAACCGGTGACTTCGTCTACTCCTTCATCGAAGACCTGTCTGATATCCTCGGCTACGGTGTCCGTGTTGCTCTCCTTTACAGTGGCGTTCACTACATCTGCAACTGGTACATCTGCAACTGGTTCGGTGGCGAAGCGGTGTCTCTTATTATCAACCACACTGACAAGGCTGCTTTCAACGCGGCTGGATACACGCCGTTCCTCGTCGATGGCGTGGAGTACGGCCAGGTACGCGAGTATGGCAACTTTAGTTTCACGAGAATCTACGAAGCTAGCTACGAGGTTCCATACTATCGGTCTGTGGCTATTCTGAAGTATTTTAAGCGTGTGTTGGATCACGTTATAATTGCAGATGGCAGCAAGGTCGTCATAGATGACTACAGCACGAATGGCACTGCGAAGGCTACGCACACTGAGCCTTACGTTCCGCTGCCGCCCACAAGCACACCGATATCTTACATTAATACTGGTGAGAGGAGAGTGAAGACGGTCTGGCGTGACTAATTGTCCTCTAAAGCTGATCGTGCCCTCCGAAAGTTGAGAGCCCCAATCAGTCATCCTCATACGCATCACATGACTTCATGTGCACGAGCACGATGTACAACTCATGAATTTGCAGCTATCCAGGGTCTGCAGAATTAACGCAGCTCTAAAACCTGACTAATCAAAGCTACCTGAGCCCTCAACGCCTACAATGCATATGCAACAACGCCACGAATGCAATTCTATCGCTCCTTTCGCTCCAAACCAAACGCTAACGAGGGACTGCGAACACATATCTTGAACGATAAACAAATATTGACTAGAAACTGAACAGCCCGGATCTGCGCTTGCCAAGAGGGTATACAATGAGCGCAGCCAGAAAGAGACCAACAGTGATGCCAATAGCAATTTGCACGACGGAAAAACCAACGTTCAAGGCGATGCTGTTGAGTGTGCTAGTAGATGTGACATCTGCAGCGCTGACTGTTGCTGCGCTTGTTGTGTTGCGTGTAATTTGATCTGCAGAGCTGAGACCAGAGACAAGTGAGCCCTGTACACTCAGGCCGGAAGGCACCTGCACAAAGATAGCAGGCAACATAGCGGCGGCAGCAAGACCGTAGCCAATCTTACGAGTATGAGGGACGAAATCGCTGACAGAACTAGCGCGCGAGTGTGTTGCGCTGTCGTTCTGTGCGGCGCTGTACTCTGAGCGTTCGACCTTGGGGAGTGCCAAGCCCTTGACAGCGCCGTGGCGCCCACGAAGATACTTCTTGCGCAGAGCCATGACGTGGGGGCGCATCTTGTTCTCCCAGGTATCCAGGCTCCAGTTCTCGACGTGACGACCGAAACGAGCATGCACGTTGGCAGCGATACCGATCGCCAACGCGCCGAGAGTGTTGGAAACCTGCGCATTGGCCTTGAAGTACTGCGAGCTGTGGAAATTGACGACGTAGCCGATGAGCGCGATGATGGCCATGGACGGCATCTGCTTGTACTTCGCCTGGTTGACGATCATGAGGCATATCGAAAAGGCCAGGACGAAGAGGTAGTAGAAGTGCGAAGACATGGGCTCGTTGCATGTCGTATTTGATGTGGCGTTCTTGTCCATCATGCCGTAAAGGACTGTGCCGATGGTGATACCGAAACCAAGGAAGAGAGAGTAAATGATGGCGTAGACCATGCGCACCGAACCGGCGACAATATGCTTGCTTTGGAGTTCGAGGGAGGCGCAGAGGACCATGAAACCAGGAAGGATGAGGGCGATGCTGGATTGGGCCATGGCACTGAAGCAGAAGATCTCCCTGCCATCGCTACCACGGATGGAGCCGAGAGCACGGGCGAGGAAGCTCGTGATGACGGCAGCGCCAATCTCGAAAACGTTGCTGATCAGCTCATTGCCGGGTGCGACAATCAACTGCAGCCAGCCAATGATGCAACCCAAGAGGAAGCAGAAGGGAAGATCGATCGGTCGAGCGTTGAAGGCGAACGGAGCAACAGTTGCAGAAGCAAGACCGTACACAGGTACTCTTGGCCAGCGACCGAATTTGTTCTTGCGTCCCATGATGGCTTCCAGACGAGGAGTTGCTTCGTCGACACCAACCCGATCGTGGACGACATCCTTGTAGATCTCGTGAACATCGCGCAGCTTTCCGAGGTCAACACCTTGCGCAGTCCTTACAAGCTTGACTTCCGAAGTGTGGATTGACGTATCGTCGAAGGCACAGATCATGCAGCCGGGCATGTACAGGAACTGAGCCTCGATCTCAAGAACACGCGCGGACATGTTGAGATACTCTTCCAGACGATGTGTCGGTGCACCATACATCATCAGAGCCTTGCAAAGCTTGCGAAGGTAACTTTGTCGAGCCAGTGTACCAGCAATGTGAATCTTGATCTTCAAATCGCGGTCGCGTTGCCGCTTGGGCTTCTTGATAGATTCGTCTGACTTCGAGCGCTTACCCACGCCAGGGCGGGTCCTCTTAACCTGCTCGTGGAATTCATTGCCCAAGTCTTGCTGGGAAGGGGCAGCAAAGCTACGAGCGGAGCTACCAACGAGGGTAGAGATGGAGTTGGTTGACTGGTTGTGGCTACGGTTGAACCAAGGTTTGCTGCGAGGTGTTGTGGTCCCTGATCGAGGAGGCGATGAGTTCGGAGAGTTGGCGGCAGTTGAGGCGCCGCTGAAGGTGTGACCGGCGCTGAGTTTTCTCGCATGAGACGGTCGTGCAGATCGACCCGCGGTGGCAGGAGCCTGAGAAGCAGCAGTCGAGGCTTGAAGCAGCGTACCCAACACACCAGTTCGATACCTCCGAGGTCGTGCAACGTGCTCATCTCCCACCTCGATAGTATTGATGGGAGTGACTTGTCCGGATTGGAGGGGAGGTTCCGAATGGTACAGATCTTCCATACTGATCCCAGGACCAGCACCACTGTTGCGGATCGTATGGTTGCGCATGAGCATTGAAGCCCGCTTCATGAATTGAGGATCGTGGTCGTCATCTTCTTCGCTGTTCTCAGCAGTATGCTCGTAAGAGCTGACTGCGCTTTGGAATTCCAGCAAGGGTGGGCTCATCTGGCCCTCAGAGCCACGACGAGAGACAGGGGCGGATGTACCCATGGACTGGGATAGCTTTGCCGCTCGTCGATGAGCCTCAAGACCAGACCGCTCCTTGGCCTTGGATCGTGAGTTTTGTCGCTCTAGCTCATCCTCGAAGGGATTTGGCTCGTCGTTAAGATAGAATTCTGGAGGTGTGCGAGAAGCTTTCCGGATGGCAGGGCGTGGCCTCTGAACGTCGCGAGCGGGGGGTGTAGCTCCTGCTTCCTGCGGGTACTCTTCTGAAAGAGCAATCTGAATAGACTCTCGCATCTTCCTCAAGTCATCTTGAGAGAGATCGGACCTTTGCAGAGTGTTACGACCACCTGAGCCGGTGTTGTTCTCTTCATGTGTCACCGCTGACAAGGAAAAAGGGCGGTCATCGGTAGTGTCTTCCCTCCAGACAACGCGCTTGCGCCCCGGGGTGGAAGCCATCGGGTCTTCAGAGAGAGTGTGTGAATGGGATGGCCTCGGGTCTTGAAAGAGATCCATATTGATATTATACTGGCCGCCTGACACCAATGGGCGCGGAGTGTGGGAGAGTACCTTCTTGGCGCCAAACTGAAACCCCGTAGGTTGTTAATACGCGCCTCTAGAACTTTGGCCTCCTTGACTCAGGCTATGGAAGACCGCACGTGGGGGTAATAGTTCGCAACCGGAAGCGGCTAGTAGTCTCAGGAAGGTTTGAAACAGTGCCGTATGCTGCACTTAGCGGTAGATCTCCAATTGGTAGTGTCAGATGCAAGGAGCAATCAGTGCTCTACGTTCGGGTATATATGGGGCCTTTGGGCGCGATAGTACGGTGGTACAATTGAGAATTTCCGGTGGTGATAAGACAATGCGGTGTTAATTTGAAAGTGGTAGTGAGTGAATCCTTCAGGGACGCGAATGTAGTGGAGACGATGACTGTATTTAGTCGTTGGAAACAGGACAGCGTAGTGTAGCACTTTTCCGCAGGGTTGCGTAGTATTGATAAGGGCCTACCTCTGCGGATAGCTTGGTTGCGCTTCCGGGCGGCAAGCGAGTAAGCAAGAGCCTCGCAGAATCTGCCGTAGCGTTAGAAGACCCAGTTTTCGTTTGCGAACATGATGGCCAGAATGTTCGACGTGCACTTCGTCAGCTCAAAGGAGACACTCGGTGGAGTCGGTTGCAGGGAATGTTGCAGTTGGGAGGGGAACGCCAAAATCACGACAGCCGCACCAAATGCGCGCCAAACTTCTCGACGCTGCACCTGCGGGAGTGGCTGCAGGCGCCGGCGCCGGTTATTCTTGGAGCTACCACTATTGCGAATTCCGACGTTGACGTACCGCAAATGTTCCGAAGACTTAGCAAGATAAGGTTGCCGCAGCTGGCCGACAATGAGTTGTCCGTCAAAATGAGGGAGAGTGCTCTCCAGACCCCTTAAACAAACAACTGAGCATCGCTACTCCGCATGAGGTTGACGCGGCGAGGGCGCTCTTGACTGACGACAGTGTCAGGAGCCCCGCTTCCGTTACTGGTGGGGATTTGCATTCGTCTATTCCAAGCATGGCAGTGAATGCGTTAGAAAAGTGGACAGGTCGTGCCAAACTCTTGGTGTGCTGGTTGAGAGAATCCGAGATAAGAACACTGGGGTATAACTGGGTCTCCAAGCCTCGCAGTACGTGTCATCCAATGATCGTGACCCATGGGCCATCATGGGAGTAACGGGCAGTACGACTTTATCGAGAATCTTCAGTGCAGTATCACTGTCGTGACATGTTGCCGAGCGACAGCTCTTCGCAGTGAGCTGCGGCAAGGAGAATTCGGTCCTTGCATGGCGGACAGACTGATGATGGGTTCATTACTCAGATGACAGCCACTTGGACATTGGTGTGGTTCGCTTGGTGGCGAACAAGAGGCTGAAAACCCTTGAAAACCCGGAAAAGCTTATTCGGTCACCCGCCTAGCCGGATCAAAGCCGTGCATACCGCGCTTCCCTGCAATGTGCAGATCCCAACAGTTGCAACACGAGCTGGATTGTGCGACGGCTGTTTCGGTGCTTCCGTCACATGTTGTTGGTGGTAGGACTGCGAGGTTTGCCGTGCTTTCGGGACCTGCGTTGCCAAAAACAGCAGCACGCCACGCACACGTCAACAATATTCGCGTCTCATAACGAAGCGCACGAAATCCACATCGTCGTGCAAAGCTCATGCGTATCTACGCGTGTAAGGATCGAAGACGGCGATCGTTATGCAGCTGAAGACGACAAGAGGCCAGGCCGCAAGCGGAAGGAGTGATCCACCCTTACGTCACATCTCGCGCCTTGACAACAACGACCAGACCAACTCTCCTTTTTCAAGCGGCACACGTCTTGTCGCTTTGAGTCGTCTCCACTCCATCACACCTCGTGCATGACTCGTTCCACTGGCGCGGCTATGAAGGCTCTTCCCGACGTCAAGCGCGGGTCTGCATCGAGCAGCTCTCCACACTGCATGCATGAAAAAATTCGACGAGGGATGAGTCTGGAGAGCAGTTCCACCCCCGGGGGGCATTGGGCCCACCTGGTGGACGTCAAGTCAACTTCCAACCCGTTGGCCGGGCGGTTCGCCGACTTAGACACTGGAGATTCTTCGATTGAATCTTGAGATTTCGTGCCTAGAGCGTCATTGGGCGGAGAAGCAGAAACATGCACTGCAATCCCTTGGACTCGTGACGACGATGCCAGTCACGTCACCGAATAGCAGGTGAAAGCCCTAGCGATTCACGTCATTCCTCTACTCGTTCGATCGCAGCAAGGAAGCCAACCATCTACATGTCAAAGAGTGTCGGCAAGAGACCGGCACCAGGGGGAGGCATTATAAGGTCCTTGATGGCAAGCTGTGCGTGGCCTTGTTTCATACTCAGGATTGCGTTCTCCAACATTGCAAAACCTTTCTCGTCGGACTCGTCGTTAAGGATGACCTCCATGAAGTACAGGCGAGAAGCTGGACATCTGATCGGTTTGCGAGACCGGAGTAGAAAACACATACCTACAGCCACAGTATCCCGGAAAATTGGAAGCCAACACGCTCGACGCGATCTCCGAGGTCAGAGTTTGGCGATGTGAGGAAGACCGAGCAGGTAGTGATTGTCCCGGCAGCCTCCAAACTTTTGTGTTTGAAGGCAAAAACACCTGCTACCAGCAACGTCTTCCTACAGAGGACTGTCCCTAAACACAGATCGATGTTCTTGAACCATCGAGAAGCGTCCGCTGAAACGAGAACCAATATGCATCATCAGGTCCACTATTGCTATCTCCATCAGTAAACGCAAGGAATGCTATCAGTATATTGCGTCTGGCAGACACGATCTGGAACAAAAGTCACACCGTTCGTTTTACATTCTTTGCCAATAGACTTTGTGATCGCGGTGTAGTCACTCAGAAGCTATTGGATCGCCCTCCATTCGACCCGGTGGATGTTCTCTAGAAAAGTTTGAGACTGAGGATGATCAAGCACGTTCTAAAACGGTGAGTTACCGTTACGATCCTGAACGCTGGTCCGTCGAACACAAGCTCTGTCTTTACAGACACGACTTGAGTAGTAGCATCTCCAATATGGACCAAGTTCGTCATGCCCTTTCACTCTGATCTTGTCCGGTACCTCGGCGCCTTTCTTTCACTTGTTGTTGCATACTACTCAAAGCCACACAACTTTCTTCCCAGTCACTCCTACTCTCTGCACCAAACACCGCAACCTAACTTTCAACTGACATGGACTGGCATTCTTATGACCACCCCTACGACACTACGATGGCATGATACGCACCAAAACGCTCAGACACTTACGACAGCCCCATGAGCTAGAGACCAGCAGGCCGTAACCTACCGCTCGACTTGTCCAAGTTTCCTGACATCTCCATCAGTCGCCACTTCTTCAGCTTCCCCATTCAAGCTTCGGCCCCAGTCCTCCACGAAGCAGCTATCGTCGGCCTGAATGCATCGTGGTGGCAAAGCCCTCCACACCCAACCACCGGGCTTGGCATCGCAGAACTAATGGTAAAGGGTCTTTCGCCTACGATATACTGCGAGAATATCTTCAACGGTATGCATGTTGCACACGCGCGCGTTATCCCAAATGCGCATCTGCTCAACCAATACACGGAGGCCGGTGACCCTGAGGCATCTGAGTTTAGAACGGCGAAGTTTGTATCTCTGGAAGAGGCCAAGAAGGCCCTCATCAATACATTCGTCCGCCCATGCATGGTCGGCGATCACAGCGGTCGTCATCAACCCATAATTTTGGTTGGACACGCTATTGACAATCTTCTGGAGCACGTCAAGGCATCCTTTGGAGTCGATCTATCGAAGTTGGGAACCATCATCAAGTTCATTGATATGCAAATTCTCGCCAAAGATGCACTCGTCCATAGCCCAAAGGGCCCCCATCATTAGCCTCTCAGATCTGCTTGAGTATGTCAAAGTTCTTATCCCGAATTATCACAAAGCAGGCAACGAAGTAGCGGGCACCCTTATCGCGGCCGTGCTCACATGCCTTCGAAACGACATCTACATGCATGGCGTGCCATATGCTGTAGTTGTGAACTGCGACAATCAGGATGTTATCGAACATTTCCAGGCGCTCGGCAAGTCACTCCCTCCTCTGTCTTGGGGCCAGCTCAAATTATGCACGAAGTGCGACCGGAACAACCATGTGCGCTCCGAATACTGTGCGCAGGTCTTGTGTAATACTTGCGAGAACTTGGGTGCCATGAAGCTCTTCAAAGCTCGTAAGACGCACCACATGGCGAAGTGTTTGTACGATTGGAACGATGAACTTTCTCTGAAGTTGCCCAAAAACGTGACAGCAGGCATGAAGAGAGGATATTCAACCCTCATTGATGAAGATTTCATCCTTCCTGTCAAAGGGGCATCCCTACTACCAGCTATGTGGGATATGCAAATGATGGCCCTTCTCTCAGTCATGGAACGTACCGAGAGGTAGTGGATGAATTTGTTTGAGCAAGCTGGTCTAGAGATTAAAGGGTTCTACCAGCCGCCGGGTGATGGCACGGGTATTATAGTATTGGATTTCATAGGATAAGTTAGTACACCATAGAAAAACGCGTGATGTTTTGTCCAAACTCTTTAGAGATGTACGTACAATTATTTTACCGCGCCGGTCGATGCGCCAGCTAAACCCAGAGCTGGTCGTCAGCTACGCCAAAGATGCGAATAGTCTCAACGTTGCGTAGTAGCACATACTCTGGCGACCTGATCGAGCCACGAGATCAACAATGAATGTACACTTTGTCGAGGTTTCATACCTTGGTACTGGGCATGGGCTCGAAGCCAAGGCCACTGATGTTGATGTGGCCAATCAGAAAATCAGTACCTACGTCTGTCAATATACTGAGCTCCTCTAGCCTGTTAATAAGAATACCGTGTAGCCGTTGGAATCCTGTAGTGTCCCCCAGATCGCTGGAGAGCCGCCAGTGGCCACAGTTCCTGGCTCCTGGGCCAGGTATTGTCGGTCAGGCTCTGGTCAGTTTGCCAGTCTCTTCGATGTCACCAGGCGCAAAGATTTTCGATACGACAGAGGTGCAGTCCCAAACAGCCTCCTTTGTATCCTTGGGCCAGTGCCCGAACTCACGAAGTTCGAGCTGATGAATCTTCGTGGCCCACTCCGGATGCTTCTGTAATAGAGCAACGTAGGCAGAGGCGCCGTATCGAGGAACAATGGCGTTGCGTACGAGCGCATTTCGGACAAAGCCACTAAATCCACAGTGCGCGAGAGCGAGATGACGTATGTTTGTGTTGGGTTCGTCGACCTTATCGATGGCTAGAGTGATCGAAAGGAGGATTTCATTTTTAAGACGGATCATTACTGCTTGAGAGGAGGCTGAATTGGATGTGAGGTTTAACAAAAAATCAAGTGGGAGAACAGAGACAGCGTTATGTGCGAAGGGAGCGCAGGTAGGGTGAAAGGGTGGGTGGGCTAAGGCCCAGCAGCTCTTCCTAGATCAGAAATGCGCATTGTTAAATCCATCTGCGCAGCCACGGAATGATTGACACGCGAAGAGGGCTTGTCGTAAACTCCTGTAGCTCTCATTGAGTTGCTCGAACGACGCTCTTTGGGTGCTGTTGCTGGGCGGGCTGTACCGAGGCGTTTCAGATGGCCGTGGGAATGAAACGCGAGATGCAGCGCCTAGCAGCATCGAAGCCCGACACCTAGCTGAATGCCCTGAACTTTAACGTTCAATCCTGAATGTCTTTCCCGTGCATCACTCGGTATGGCGATACCGAGACGTCTTGTTCTTCTTCTTACGGCGACGTTCCTACTTCTGCTAGTCGCAATGTTATTGGCAACGGCAATCGAGATACGCGCACCACCACCCAAGATGATGGCAGTTTCACTCGCGCAAGCAGCAAAATATGGCGAATCCGAGCGCGAGATCGCAGCCAAAGCGCTGCTGAACGGTACTGACTTCAATCGCGACAACATTTCGAACGGGACTACCGTCGCACCTGCAATCTACACACCTACGATGACTCAGACCGACGAAGGCCTGATTGGGGCCCAGGAGACGCGAGCGCCAACCTCGAGTGCAGACGAAGGATACATCGAGCCAGAGCCAACGTCGCGTCCAGTTGCGCAGCCCACGCCGCAACCTGATGCGCAGATTCCGATCCTCGCTCTTTCATATTCTGGCTCTGGCGGCCCCAAACACTGCCGTGGAAGCCTTCTGCAGAAAATGTCTTTCGAGCGCCCAGCAGCACAGTGGAAGACTGGGTCTTGCATCAATCTTCCCAGCGATGCGCGCTGCGGTGTCTTCTATTCCGAGAAGGGCGACAACTGCGAAGCGCAGCTGTTCAACGAGGCGGACTGCCACAACACAACGATGACGTATGTGAACACGGTAGTTTTCATGCCGGAAGAGCGACCTGTCGGCGCGCTGTGGCGGAGCATGTTTGTGAAGTGCGGTGTCAAAGTCCCGGAGGCTCAGATGCTGGATCCTACTATCCTTGGTGGGGCGCTGGGGCCGAAGAAGCCTCCTGTACAGTAGGATGAGGCGCTGCAGAAGTCGAGCTTCAGATTGGCAACGTCGCAGACAGACGTGTCCCACACCATGCGCATGAAGCGGGCGTAAGGTTATTTAAATCGTAAGGGTGTTCCTTGAACCGGCAAGAGTGCCTGAGCCTTCGATAGCACCAAGATTCGCTGGTACGCTCGCGAGCGCCGGACAAGGGATCCAGAACGCAAGTTGAAGGGGCAGCGGATGCTCTGCGGTTTCAGGCAGGAGCCCACGAAGCTCAGTGCTCACAAACGCCGCCCACCACCTGCGATTATCCATCCCACAACACGCCATACTTCGTTCCAGAGACATCGCGCAAGATTTCTTGTAGTACATAATGTATGCTTCCACCTCTTTCCATCAATTCCATCATGGTCTAGGTAAGCTCTATCATCAACATCTCATCACCAGCACTCACCAATATGCCAAGTGGCTAAGACACATCGCCCTCGTTGGCAAGCGCCGCAGAGCCTCAAGAGTTGTTGGAGGGCCATTTGGGATGGTGGTTTCGGTAATAGACATCGGTGCGGATGCCCACGTTCACTCGGGTCACACGCTAGCGGACGCGTCGAGGCTTCCACCTTGCGTGTCGCGGCTTCTCTCCCTGTGGACGTCTCCTTCCTACCTACCTCTTCGTGCACGATGCACGTGGGATTCGAAATGATGTGGCCTCGCGTGGAGGTCCTGAATTGCAACAATGTTGGCACAACAGAAGCAACGCCGACAAATTTACTCGATTCAGCGCTGCGCACACAGACAGTGTATGGGTCGTCAAGGTCTTCGATTTCCTACGACTCTGCGAAACCCTGACATCATGCTGGAGGTCGTTCTGTTCCCATGGCAAAGCTGACTTGGCATGGTCTTGCAATATGATAAGATCAGGGGTGAAACATGCCGCGAGCAGCCACCGGTCGTGGACGAGACTCTGATAAGCCTTGACATGAGGATATCCTACTGAAGCATAGAAGTGTTGACTCAGGCTTGCACATCTGAACATCGCACACACCGATTCAGGGCGCAGTCCAGCAGGTCATTCCAGGCCCGATCCCGCAAATTGTTTTAACGTTGCGTTGCTGGGTACCAGCATCCTCCACTGCGCTGTGTTGGTTGCGATATGTACCCTCGCGATGATGTGCTTCGCCCCTCCTAGAGCTACCTGGGACAGGCCGCCGATTGCCACGACTGGGAAGCGTATTTCTGTCAACAAGGTTTGATTGCAGCAGAAGAGTGTGCATTACGATAGAGGTGCTGCTGTTAAATCGGAGACGATTAGGTACTGGAGAAATAAGAGACAGATCTGTCCTTCGAGACTATCTCTTCATTGCGCTCTGATTCCAGCTTGGTTGTCAAAGATGGTGCAGAAAGCTGTTAAGAATGCACGTCTACTCTCCCATGCACAATGTCCCGCCTCCTGAAGTGTGTAGTTCCGCTCCTTCATCCGGGGCTAGACACTCATTTAGAGTCCCACGAAGAGTGTGTGCTCCTTCGCAAACTTGACTTCTCGATCCTGACCATCGGGTGCCTTGACTTCTTCCTCAAATACCTCGACCAGGGCAACCTCTCCAATGCAGGAAGGTCTACATGTACGATATTGAGTATACCTATGCCGTGACGTGCTACATTGTCGCCTACGCAGTGATGCGTACGTAAGTCTTTCCATTCTCCATAAGACCCTATCGTTGCTGGCACTCTCGACAGCCCAAGCAACATCATCGCCCAATACATCCGCTCTTCCTACTGGCTTGCCGCCATGGAAGTTACCTTGGAACATGATAACGCCCGCGGGAAGTGCATTTGAGGGTACCTTCAAGCTGTGGTGTACAAGTTGTCTTTGGACCTCTGGCGTATGGTCTCGTACCAAACTGCATGTCAGCTTTCTGACCTTCTAGCCAGGATGCGAAGCTCTTTGCGTTCTTGAAGCTTGGAGTGCAGCTCATGACTGCAATCTTATGAGCCCCTTATTGGCGACTTGAATGACTTTGGCTGATGGGTATTGCAGCTTCACCTGGGCAAACAAACTCTGCGCCGGCGACAACGAAGAGCGCGCCATTGTTATCAGTAACGTTCACAGCTTTCAATAATTACTCGCAGTCTGGCTCTCGATCGTGATCTTTCTGCAAACCGTGGCGCCTACGTTCCGCCGCAGTTCCCCTGGCACCTTTGGTCTAGTGGTTGCTGCGCTCAATTCCACTACGGTTGTTGTCATGTTCCCGGACATGTACCAGATCGTCGCGAACGTCGTCACAGCAGCACTACATGGATCAGTAAAACTCCATCACTCAAATCAGCAACAACATACCAAAGCCCACTAGCCATAAAGACACTCAACACCCATTTTGTACTCATCTCCATCTTCATGCGCCAAACTATGTAATAATGTAAGTCGGAAGGCCTGCGGTGATCAGATCCATAGCCGCATTCCAACTGGCCTAGATCCTGCCACCGAAGTTCCACACAGCATGACTAACACAACTCCCCGGAACCTCTTGTTTCCAACTCTTCTTCCTAGGCGTGCATTGACTAAGAAGAATGCCGATCATGAAGATATTGACGCCGATCATCACCGCAGTGACGCCGTACAAGAGCCACAGGTGGCCCTTCTTCGCACTACTACCCAGCAAACGGACAAGGAAAAGGTCTAAGTCTTGCGCATTTACAACTTATCGTGAGCATCGAGCGCTTGTGTTCGTTCGAGTAGAATAAGAAAAAAAGATAGCGAAGTAGAGAGATCAAGACGGAATTTCTCTGCGATATGCAGTGCACAGAAATGTAAGGGCAAACGGAATGGCCTGGCGGGTACGTGAAAGCACAAGGTACCAGACATAACGAGAAATCTCTGCAATGAAAATGTCGTTCGTCAGACTAGTCATTGACCTTTAATGACCACTACTCGCATTTCGATCCCGTACATGCTCCTCAAATGCGCCATCATCCAGCTTGTCCATAGGTTTTGCGTGAATCCTGGGAGGTGTGCTGCTACTCCCAGAATTAGACTCAGAAGAGTTGCCGAAGCCCATTGCACCAAAGACAGCAGACATCGATTGCGTAAGAGTGTTCACTGCTGTACTGAGTGTGGATTTGCTGTCATCGTCTCTGGTATACGACTTCGGTGCCTTGAAACCTGGTGGCTCCTGAAATGATGGTGCTCGGTTGCCACCTAGAATATCTCGTTGCGTGCTCTTCGGTCTGGGCTTCTGTATTTGTATGTCCGTATCCTGCCTTGTTTCAATTCCAGTCGTCTGGCCTTCGTTGATGCCTGTCCCACTGTTCTCTTGTTCGCCATTTCTTAGCGTCTCCTCGAGCTCCTTCCCGAACAACAACTTAAAGAGTACCACAAACACGACCTCGTCACTTTCCCGATTCTTCAACACGAACCTCAGATGATGCGTCTTCTCATCCATATACTTCGCCACACTAATCGAGAAGCCCGGTAACCTGAGCGAGAAGTTCGAGAAGTCAAGGTGCGCATTGAAAAAGTCCGCATGATACAGCCTCCCCTTCTCAAACGTGAACGCTCCCAACTCCTTCTGATCAAGAAAGAATCTTCGCCTCGCTCTCCAAGCCGACGGAATGCTCTGTTCAGAACGCACGGACGCACCTGATAGCACCGCACCTTCTTCCACTACGCCGTCATTATCGTCTAGTAGCTTCAGCTGCTCGTCTGCGCTTTGTTCGTCGACCTTTCCGCCGATGCGCAGGGTGAAACAACTGCTCAGCATAGGTCCATAGAGGTACGGTTCGTTGCAGAAGGGGTCAGCGTAGAGCCCCGGATCTAGCACTGTCGTTGCGATCTTGACGGCTGTCTTGGTGCCGGGCGGCAAACGATCACGCACGGAGTGGCTAAAGTCGAAGCCCATGATCAGATCCGTACCGCAGATGTCGCGTTTGGGGGTGAAGGACCATGAGATTGAGTAGCGATCCGAGGGGTGCAAGGGATGGTTGAAGTAGGGACAGTTCTTGGGTGCATCTTTGGGGAGGCCGTGGTAGTCTTTTATCCGGACGCGGAGGTAGGATGTTGCGAGGTCGTTGTCTACTTTTTGGACTTCTAAGCTGTTAACGGATACTTGAGTATGGGTGTTAGGGTCGTAGGACGGGCCTGCAGTCACTGTGATCGGCTGATTAGATGCTTGATGGCAGATCTATAACAGGTGTAAACGAACCTTGGAGCAGGTATTTGTCGCGATCCTCAGGGTTCACAACCGGTCCAGAGCCTCCCAGCAGTCCCATCTTGAAATTTCGGTATGATACAAGAGTTGAGACCGAAAGATAGAGGTCAGTTGTGATTGGCACTCAAGGTAGGCTCAAAGAAGCCTGAGATGCAGGTGGACTTAGACTTAGACTTGAGATCGAAGTGAAGCAATGCGCAAGCCTCGACAGGCCACTTGAAGTGGCAGCCACAGGAGTCTACGCAAGCCATTCCTATGGGGTAACAGAATTGACGCTGGGCCAGGTAGTGCATCTAGATGCATGACGTCGTGATGTTCCGGTTGTGACCAATCATCGGCTTCCGGTGTCACAGTCCAAGCGTACGCGTCGCCAGTACCGTTGCAGGAACGATCGATATCGAGGAGGTACGTACCGGTACGTCTTGTTCGTACAACACTGATGTTTAGAAACGAACGCGCTCAGACTGTGCATTCGATGGGTATTCTAAGTACAAGTTTTGACGTCTAGTTCTTTTTGTGCTCTACGAACGCCGCCTCGTTGGCAAATGCTTTCTTGTTCACAACCTGATCTCTGATCAATCGTCAGTCCCACATCAGACGGCTCTAAATCCTTCAAGGAAGCTAGAGTGAAATGATCCCAAGACGGCAAAATTGAAAGACGAAAATGAGTCTTACACAAATTTATCTCCCTTACACTCTTGTGATGTACAGGTCTATATCAAGATATCGTAACGAAAGAATTAATGTAAGAAGTATAAAGCACTCACTTCTTGCCCCTTCCACCGAAGCCCCAGCGAATCTGGTTTGCCCAGCGACCTTCTACGCCGAGGTCGTCAGCGAACTGCCAGACAAGACCGGGGTTCTTCTGGAACATGCGGCCAACGAAAACAACATCCAGGTTGTCATCCTCAAGGTAGCCGTTGGCCTGCTTGCCATTGGTGATGGAACCGACGGTACCAACGAGCATCTTACCGCCGACCTTGTCCTTGACAGCCTTGGCAAAGGGCTCCTGGTAGCCAGGACCGCCGTGGATGTGCTGCTTCTCGTGGAGACCTCCGGATGAAACATCGAGAAGATCGACACCGTGCTCAGCAAGCTGCTCAGAGAGCTTGACGGTCTGCTCAACAGTCCAGCCCTCAATCCCGGCCTCCTCAAGCCAATCGGTAGCACTGATGCGGAGGAGAAGGGGCATATCCTTGGGGATGGTGGCGCGAGCCAAGTCAACGATCTCAAGAGTTAGACGGGTACGGTTCTCGAAAGAGCCACCATACTTGTCCGTGCGCTTGTTAGAAGCGGGCGACAGGAAAGAATGAAGGAGATAGCCATGAGCATTGTGGATCTCAATAAAGTCGAAGCCGATGGACATAGCTCGCTCAATGGCAGCCTTGAAGTCCCTCTTCAGCTGCTCGATATCATCCAGGGTCATCTCCTTGGGCTGGCAGTGGTTGTTGTTGAATGCGATAGCGGAAGGTGCTTGGACGTTGTCGGGCCAGCCATTCAAGTCTTTTCCTGCAATGTCGCCCTTGCTCAGCCACGGCGCGACTGTGCTAGCCTTGCGTCCAGCGTGTGCAAGCTGGATACCGATTTTCTGGCTTTGGCTGTGAGCAAACTCAACAATTCTGCGAAGGGGCTCCTTCTGGGAATCTTTCCACAGACCAACGTCCTCCGGAGTGATGCGTCCGTTGAACTGAACAGCGGTAGCTTCGACCATGGTCAGACCAGGGCCACGCTGGAGGATTCCACCCAAGTGAGTGAGCTGCCAGTCCGTGGCATGACCGTCCTGGGACGAGTACTGACAAAGCGGCGAAAGAGCGATGCGGTTCTGCATCTGAAGTCCACGGATCTTCAGGGGCTGGAAGAGCTTGGGGATCTTTGAGCTGCCATCGGTCATACCAAGGGCAGTACCAGCTGGAGGATCCTGGAGGGGTGTGAAGTACGAGACCTGCATTCGTCAGTATGGTCACTAGAATTTTTTGAGTTGCGCTTATACTCCAGGAGCTGCAATGTTTTTCAGGTGATCCTCAGTTGGGATGTCCTTGGGAATAGCATGGTGAGAGTGGGGTTTATCGGTGTATGCTTCAGCACCCATTTTGACGGTTAATTTAGCTTTTGGGAGAAGTGAGTAGTAAAGAAGTCACGACTTCAATTGACGTCGAACTGAAAAATGGAAGGATTTTGAGCCATTTATACTCACTCCCCACTCCTCGAAAGTACCGTTTGGGTGACGTGAATAGCGTAGTGTAGTCAGCAATAACAGCCCCGCAGACGTCACATCCACCAAGGGATCAATTTGTAGTCGTTGATTTGTAAGGCGCCACCAAGGCAGATCGCACCATTAACGTGCGACAATATAGCCGGCACTCCGCGAATAACAGGGAGATTGCAATAGGAGATGCATGTATATCGACCGTGATGTTCTGCAGAAGTGGGCACACAATACCGAGCGAGCGGCTGCAGCCTGCATGGCGGCTTACATCTGCTGACCTGCAGTCGCGTACCCAAATATTTGATTGTGTAGCCGCAGTATGTTCGGTACTAGCAAGGACATCTCATGCTTCCTCAACCTCAGTCAATGCATAGATGTAGACCTGATGCATACTGACCTCGCACACATGGCTCTGCCAGCTCACACGTCAGCCACCCAAGCTGCCCATTATGCCCCCCAACGCATCTCTACAGATTTATTTGCAGTATTTCTAAATGGTCCGCTTGGTGCAAGCGTGTGAGGTGTTGAGGTTTGGCCGCCGATTTTGCATGAGCAGCGGGGAGTGCCGGCAAAGATCTGTTCGGCAAGCCTGCTCCACTTCCGCAAGCAGTTTGTCAGCGAGCCGCTTCAGTGAGAGCAGCCTCATGCACGACAACCTTCAAGTAGGTGATGCCAGGAACCTCAACATATATCAGTTGAACATGCGATACTAGCATATTGTGATTTATGAACAGTGACCGCATGTGGGATTGGCGCCGTGCGGTCTGCGGCGACTTTCTTGCATTGTAAGATGCACAAAGGAGAGGCTCGTTTGAAAGAAGATGTTCTATATCCGCAGCCTTGCGGTGAATGCAGAATGATCTCGTCGATGAAGCCTGAGGCTCCAAGTCTCGCAATCAGCATTGCCCAGCACCGTCTACCAAGACACTAGTGCCGTATTCGATACTTTAAATTGCGTTCCAAATCGAGTATACCAAGAGCTGTTGCGCCGAGTTGGACCCCGTCCTGCGATGCGGAAAACGATGCTGTCATGCACAGCACTCGGTCCAGGAAGTGGGCCGAAACGAAGCCGGGGCGACTCACAGGCATCGAAAACGCCAACCTTCTAGTGCCGTCGTCGAACTCGACAGTGGAGATTCCTAACGTGGTAATTTTGCTGGTGTTGGGGGCATGGTTTGCATGCAATGCAGTGTGGAGATGTGCTGTTCCAGACGGGCGTTGCATGGACGCCATGTCTCAAGGCTGAAGACTACGGCAACAGTAGAAAGCTACCATCTCCTTGACGACCGCCGCTGCAGTGTGCACCGTGATAACACATCTTATTATAACCCACTCAATGGTGACCCCTGTTCACAAGTTGTTCAACGACAGTGTACGAAGTCGAAGTGTGAGCCGTGACCACTCAAGTGCGCTGTAAGTACGGAAATAAGCCAGCAAAGGATTCTCACGATGCCAATATTTAGTGCCGTGATCTATACTGACGAAAAATTCCGCTTTGAGTATGCTGACGACGATACGAGAAGGCCAGGCGCAGGGACAAGCATTGCAAAGGCCTGGGGATTGCTGTGCGATGTGATATGGCGGTGACAAGGGAACGCTGCAGAAGAACGACCGACGGACTGACGAAAATGCCGTCACTACATGTAGGCTTCAAGATCTCTACATCAACACAGAGAACAATGAAGAGCTTTATACAGGAAGATCGAAATGGCAGGAGAGGGATCAGGAAAACGATCCGGGAGTGCATGAGCATAGGCACGGGCTACAGCAACCTTTGCGGAATGTCAAAACACTAACAGCACCTCCGAACCTCACCGCCGTCCGCCAAGCATGACAACGAAGAGCAATGGATACCTTCCGACCCTCCTCAATAAATGAGACGACGTTCAGAGTCATACTCAACCGTGATCACGGCGGCTACCCTAGATTTAATGAGGAGACGTTGCTGGTTACAAGACGGAGCATTCATTGAAGGCTCGTTTTGATTGGCGGGATCGCCGCAAATGGCAATGTTCCGCACAACAGCGACAAGGTTCCGGAAAGGCCACCTTGACGTCCTGACGACAGGTGAGGCTGATCACTAGCGCAGGGTGCCCACACAGTAGGCTGCTGATGGGAGACTAGTTGTCTTGCATGCAGTGCACTGAGTGAAGCATCCGGCACTGAATAGGCTCTGAGCCTCTGACCATGCCAAAGGACAAATATTGCTGGTGCCAGAGTCAAATGCTTGAATATTGTGGCTTTCCGTGATGCATACAACACGTGCGTGCAGTACCACGGACTACGAACGTAGTAGAAAATTCGAGCATCGCGCATAGTGAAACTACACGTGTCCTGTACCAATGGAGATTGAGATCGAGCGAAATTAAGGCTGCGATGTGCGGGCGACTCCAGGTTGACACAGTTGAACAATGCCGGAGTGGCGACGCTAGCGCCAAAAGGGGAAGCGGTGAGGCATGCGAAGCTCGTTAACACCAGCTGTTCACTTCGAAAGTTGTATAGACCCGGTCCACATATAACGCTTGCCCACCGCCAACTTTGCCTTCTGCTTCCTCCATTCCACTTCGACAGTCAACTTCAACTGGCTTGTCTTTCTTTCTTTGTTAGATACCCGGAGTCTTCTCTACTCCACCACACCACGCAGCGAGCTTCACCAGACTCGCACCCCGCGCACGCCTGCGTTCATTGAAGCTACTCACAGGCTCTACACACACCACATCTACAATGGCGCGCAGCTCACGGAGCGCCAGCAAGCGCTCCACATGGAGCATTGCTTTCTACCTTCTCATGGTCCTCGTCGCTGGCTTGATGCTCGCGAAGACAGCTCGCGCTGAGGACCAGGAGCCCCTCGCCGAGGACAGCAACGCTGTCTCCGGACCCGTCATCGGTATCGATCTTGGAACAACCTACTCTTGTGTTGGTATCATGAAGAATGGAAAGGTCGAGATCATGGTCAACGATCAGGGTAAGTGTGCTGCTGCTCTCTGCCATTGAACAGCGACTGACAAGTGTCTTCTACAGGTAACCGTATCACACCTTCTTGGGTCGCTTTCACCGACGAGGAGCGCCTCGTTGGCGACGCGGCCAAGAACCAGTTCGCTAGCAACCCTCACAACACCGTCTTCGACATCGTAAGTTGAACGCCTCGCCTTCAGATCCCACAGTGCACTGACAACCTCTGCAGAAGCGTCTCATCGGCCAGAGGTTCAATGACAAGTCCGTCCAGAACGACATCAAGCACTTCCCCTTCAAGGTCGTCAACAAGGGTGGACAACCCCGCGTCAGCGTCGAGGTCCATAAGGAGCAGACAACATTCACACCCGAAGAGATCTCGGCTATGGTTCTTGGCAAGATGAAGGAGGTCGCTGAGAGCTACCTCGGCGAGCCCGTCAAGAACGCCGTTGTGACTGTTCCAGCCTACTTCAACGATGCTCAGCGCGCTGCCACAAAGGACGCCGGAACTATCGCCGGTCTTAACGTTCTCCGTGTCGTTAACGAGCCCACCGCTGCTGCTCTTGCCTACGGTCTCGACAAGACTGACCAGAAGGAGCGCCAGGTTCTTGTCTACGATCTTGGTGGTGGTACTTTCGACGTCTCCATCCTCACCATTGAGGAGGGCGTCTTCGAGGTCCAGTCTACCGCTGGTGACACTCACCTTGGTGGTGAAGATTTCGACAACCGTGTCATCAGCTACTTCGCCAAGAAGTACAACAAGGAGAACGATGTCGACATCACCAAGGACGCTAAGACCATGGGCAAGCTCAAGCGCGAGGTCGAGAAGGCCAAGCGTACTCTCTCCTCCCAGAAGACCACCAAGATCGAAATCGAATCTTTCCACAAGGGTAACGACTTCTCCGAGACCCTCACTCGCGCCAAGTTTGAGGAGCTGAACAACGATCTCTTCAAGAAGACACTCAAGCCTGTTGAGCAGGTTCTCAAGGACGCCAAGATGAAGAAGAGCGACATCGATGACATTGTTCTTGTTGGTGGTTCTACTCGTATTCCCAAGGTTCAGCAGATGCTCGAGGAGTACTTCGGAAAGAAGGCTCGCAAGGACGTCAACCCCGATGAGGCTGTTGCTTTTGGTGCCGCCGTCCAGGGTGGAATTCTCGCCGGTGACGCCAGCACTGAGGAGCTCATCCTTATGGACGTCAACCCGCTTACCCTCGGTATCGAGACCACCGGTGGTGTTATGACCCACCTCATCAAGCGTGGTACCACCATCCCTACCAAGAAGAGCCAAATCTTCTCTACTGCCGCTGACAACCAGCCCGTCGTCCTTATTCAGGTCTTCGAGGGTGAGCGTTCCATGACCAAGGACAACAACAACCTCGGCAAGTTTGAGCTTACCAATATTCCGTAAGTTGCACATAGCTTCATGTTCCGCTAAGATCAATGCTGACAAGGTTCACAGTCCTGCTCCCCGTGGCGTTCCCCAGATCGAGGTCACCTTCGAGCTCGATGCCAACGGTATCCTCAAGGTCTCTGCCGTTGACAAGGGCACTGGCAAGGGTGAGAGCATCACCATCACCAACGACAAGGGCCGTCTTTCGACTGAGGACATTGAGCGAATGGTTGAGGAGGCCGAGAAGTACGCCGAGGAGGACAAGGCCAACCGTGAGCGCATCGAGTCCCGCAACAAGCTCGAGAACTACGCCTACAGCCTCAAGAACCAGGTCAACGACAAGGAGGGTCTTGGCGGCAAGATCGAGGAAGATGACAAGGAGTCTCTTCTCGAGGCCGTCAAAGAGACCCAGGACTGGCTCGATGAGAACTCCGCTGAGGCCCAGGCTGAGGACTTCGATGAGCAGTTCCAGAAGCTGTCCGACGTCGCTTACCCCATCACTTCCAAGCTTTACGGCTCGGCTGGCGGCGCTGGTGACGACGAGGAGCCCGGTCACGATGAGTTGTAGAGCGATGAAATGTAGGTGGCGACGCGGAAAAGTTGACCGGAATTACCTTGGGCAGCCTTTGGCTTGCCATCTATGAGTAGCATTCCTGTCACTGTTACATCATCAACGGTTTAGACATGTATGGGTTTGTCTCCAGTCTATTTACGATGAAATCTTTGAATTAACGAACATGAACAAACGTACAATCCGCTGCATTCCGTGCTGTGATGTGCTGTGCCATGCATGCCATGTATGCAAGGTGCTCCTGGTATGCGAAAGTGTATCCGAATATCCATAGCCCAGCTTTAACTCGCGAGCTCTTGCCATCGCGCCCTTCATAGCCGTGGCTCACAGCTGCAAATTGCCCGCTCCCACTCCTCTGCTAGCTTACCGTCACTTGCAGGTCGATGTTTGTGGCGCTCCAGCACTGCAGCACCCCACAATGTTCTCTCTGCAATGTCACTATTCCGTTCCTTCCTCAAGTGCACGTCTCCCTTTTAATTCCACCTCGCTCAACATCCTTGTTCTGCTCTTGACCTCACCTTCGATGCGTCAGTCACTGCTGCTTCAGCATCGGTTATTGCGTTCCACGCCGTTGCTACGCCTAATCGAAACTGCATCTCCGTCCACGATGTCCGCCACCACCCCCTACGTCACGGACTCAAAAGCTCGACGGAGATTGGCATAACCAGCCAGAGTCCTCAGGCACCCTCAAACGACTCAACTCGACGACATATTGCGACTCTTGTTCCTCTTGCTCCGCCCTGCCACAACACATGTCACACAGTCAATTCGAACAGTCCCTCTCTGTACAAGCAACGCCAGTCCGCAGCTCTGCGGAGCCCGACCACGAGAACATAGTGTTCTCTTCCCATACGACCGCATGTAACATATTATGACATGATCCGCAGCGTGCGTCGACACCGACCATCGCAGTGATCCACTGTACGGTCAACGCTGGACTGATTGACTACAACCCCTGCCTTTGGAAGCGCGTTGTGCAGGTATGGCTCCTCAAAGACCCTCAAGACACCGCCGTGTCTCATACTCCCACTTCACGCAGATCCAAATCACTGACATTTCACAAACAGGTGAGAACAACGTCATGTATCTTTGAATCTTCCGTATTTACTAACAATAGACAGTTATACAGAACACACGTCGGCCACTAAGAGTCCGGATGCGAGAACCTCGTCCACAATGTACTACGTCGGATGACCATAGGTCGTAAGAGTATCCTGGGAGATGCGACAATATCAGAAAATCGCCATGGGCCAGGAGTATCCAGAGCTGATGTAGATGGACGGGGAATATGAGGAAAAAATGTGCACGAAGAAACCCAAAAGACACGACGCCGACCTGAGAAGGACAACGCAACGCTTAAGAGAAGGAAACCTTGACGGTCTCACTGGAGGAGCCCATGGCGCAACCGCCACCGGTACCGGCCATGACAGTGTCGTAGCCACCGCCGCCGCCAGAAGAGGCACCGCACTCGAACAGATCGTAGTCGGTTCCGCTCTCGCAAGAGTCGGGGGTGACACCGTTCTTCTCCTTGCACTTGAAGACGCAGGTGTTCATGTCAGAGACACACTTGGAGCCCTTGGAGCTGATGGTGCGGCCCTTCATGTTGACATTGCGGGAGACATCGAAAGCACCGGACTGGCCGAAGGTGACCTCCCACCAAGTCTGGTCGAGACCACCGAAGTTGGCAAGCTTCGTGGAGCTGAAGGCAGGAGCGCAAGCAGCGGGAACGTTAGCAGCGAAAGAGACAACGGTCTTCTCGCCAGACTTGAGACCAACGGAAATCTCAGGCTGGTTGACATTCAGAGACATGCCAGAGAAGCCATTGGCCTTCCAGCAGAAGATTACAGCATCCTCGTTGGCGTCGTTGGTGAACTCAGCCTTCCAGGCGCTGTCGTCGCCGATCCAGATGCCACCGTTGCTGGACTTGTCGTTCTTTCCGGTGGAGACGATGCCGAGCGACTTAACGATAGACGCAACACCTTCGAGAAGATCAGAGACCACGTCGCCAAGGTCGCTAGACGATGAAGAAGACGTGGTGGCGGCGGGAGCGCTGGAAGTGGCGGCGGGAGCGCTAGAAGTGGCGGTGGCAGTGCTGGAAGAGGGAGTAGCAGAGGTCTTGATCTCCTGAACCTTGACGGCAGGAGTGGAGCTAGTAGGTGTCGCAGTGGAGGTGTCCTGATCGACGGAAGCGACGGTATAGGTGGCCTGAGCGGTGGGGGTAGGGGTCGGAGTGGGCGAGTTGAAGACGGAGCTCCAGTTGACCTTGTCCCAGTCGACGTCGTTCAGGTCGTAAGCAACGGCCTTCCAGTTGACATCGTTGGCAGCAGAGCGCTTAGCATCACTACGGTCCGTTAGTGTTGATCTCCTGCGCGTTATACGAGCGAGCCACTTACGCCTGACGCCTGCTGTGGAAGCTTGCGTGACGGTTGTGGTGGTTGGCAGCGGCGGCCTGACCGACAGCGAGGGTGCTCAACACCAGGGCAGAGGAGTAACGCATTTCGATATGTGGTTTTGCTGGGTGTTTGCTGGTGCAGTTGGATATTTGTGTGCGGCAGATGGGTCGTAACGTCGTTCACCGGCGGTTATGAGTAGGTCTGGTTGGTGAATGAGTGACTGGGAGCTAACAGCAATACCGGCGTGAAGGAGTGAACGCGCGAAATTGGCTGTTGTCAAAAGAGGGACAATACGGTATGATATACTCGGTGAAGGTGGAGAAGCGAAGAAGAAGAGCGGCGACGCGCAGGAGGTAGCCAGCCGGAGCCCCTGCTTGTTGGGTTGGTGGGCCCAGCGCACCGCCTACGGCCTCGACGGGAGCTCATCTCCTGTGTCTTTCACCCCCTACCCGACAAGGAAAGGCGAGCGCGCAGGCAATGACCGTTGTCAAACTTGTCGGCCAATTGGGAGCGGTACCTGGATTGAGGAGCCAGGCACCCACGACGCTCATTGGCGTGCCTGGCTTAGCGACGGCTCGGCGCCCTGACGTTTCACTTATGCACACTGCACACACTGTAAACAGCA
Source organism: Didymella exigua CBS 183.55 (assembly GCF_010094145.1). Classification (NCBI taxonomy): domain Eukaryota; kingdom Fungi; phylum Ascomycota; class Dothideomycetes; order Pleosporales; family Didymellaceae; genus Didymella; species Didymella exigua. The sequence goes on from NW_022984799.1 coordinate 230,517, forward strand.
TGCTGCACGTGTTGACCATCCATTGCCCAGCTGCAGGGGCAAAGCGCAAAAGATGTGAGCTGTCACAGGCGACCTACCAACAAAGCAGGGTGGCTTGCTGCCGGCCCTCTCCACGGCCTTTGTCGAGCTCACCACCAGCAAACAAAATGACGGCCGCGCAATTGCGATCTCCGCATCAGCGGACTAGGCGCCCTAGTTGGAGAAACACACATGCGTGTCCCTCGATCCTGGTCTTGTCGCCGAGGATACAAGTGGAGACTAAGTCTTCCAGAACGTCTTCACAAACAGCCGCGTCGGCGCTGCCTGCTCCACCGAATCGCGCACACCTCATTTCTCAACAACGATGGCTTCAGCGGCCACTGAGTTGTGAAGGTGCAGCACAACGCTCATAACCTGCGACAAGCAGTGCAGCACGACAACTGGACTGGTCCGTCTCAGCATAAATGTCCAACCGCCTCTCTTTTTGGGTGTCGTACAAGCTTAGAGCGGCGCAGTGCCTTCGTATACCGGACCACGCAATCACCACAGTAGAGTGACGCAAGCATCGCGTGCAACGTAGTCCAGCTATCCATCTCTCCACCGACACCCATCTGCAGCTGCGCAGTTTCTTGTCCACTCAGCGATCAGCAAAAAGTGCCGAACGGCCAAAACATTCTTGGAGCCCCAGTCCTGCCGCCAGCACGATAAGACCTTATCACAACGTGTCGTGAGCCGGGAATGCAGCAAGGAAAATCTGTAACCTTCCTCCTGCCAGTCAGATGCAGAAACAAGCTGACATTTGCGGGATCGTGGGAATTCAGCCGTGACGGCGCGGATGCCAATGCGACGTAGTGGGTTGTCGTTCGCTGATCTCGCGTCCAGAATCCCGGTCTGGCAACGACATGTAGGTGGTTTTCGCCCACTCGTCGAATTTCTCCTCTCTGTCCAATCACCACCTCTGCTACTCAGCAAGATTTTCTTTTGGCTTCTCTTTTTTTTCACATGAGCTCCGTCGGTGAGTCAACTCTTGGTTGGAAGAAATGCGCTTGTGAAGCGGCACACGATCTGATGTTGAGGATGAGCATTTCCACGGCTGCGCGCGGAAGGCCAGATCACTCGCACAGCGAAGTATCACAGACAGAGGCACAATGACATGAATGGGTCCATCAAGAAAGCCTGCGTGCTTACAAAAGACCTGCCAGCGCGCGGTAGTCTTGCAAAGTAGACGGGAAGTGGTCTCAACAGGGCCTGTCATCCGACTCGACAAAGTCTGTGCAAGTTCTGGATCGATTCAACTCATGCGCGCGCGCCACTTCGCTTGCACGATAAAGCAGCAACAACACACACCTGCTGAATACCTACTGTAGACTCGCCTCCACGGTGTTCGCAACATGCTCATTTATCGTGCATGTGCAGAATGCCGCAGCATGTTGATAAGCTGATTGCCATGGATGTAACCAGACTGCATGGCTATGCAACGGCCTGCTACAGGTTCGGTAGGTCTTTCAGTCGACAACTTGGCGAAGTTGGCTGCAGTGTTCAACCTTGCTCAGATCCCGATTGAAACCTCCCACCGAGGTCTTCCTCAATGCTCTCCATCAACCAAGCACGTAAATGCCTCCTCCATCCGTAGGTCAACCTCTTAGTAAACATGCCCACCGTCCACCTCATCTACCATGCAACACACTCCCTCGTGACGTGGAGCAGCAGAAATAGACCAGACTCTGCTGTGCGTCCACACTCATGGGCCCAAAAACAAACACAGACATACCTTAGCGTGCGAGGGCGAGAGCGAAGGCCTCAGGCCTCGCTGATGCAGCGTCTGCGAAACACGCGCTGCACCTGTCAGTGGCGGGATCGGCGCCACCTGGTCTGGGGCGAACGCCGAAGTTTGGACTGTGTTTGTCGATCACACACGTGAGGGGTTTGGCAGGGTGATCGCGTTCGCAGATTGGGTTATCGGGTCTTTGATTTCTTTGGTGCGGACACATAGTCGATGTTTGAGGAGCATTTCGCGTGAATATTGACGACGACCGGTATGCAGCTTTGATGGTGTTGTCTTAGTAGTGGGATGTGAGACGGGCAAACCCTGGATTTCGAGCTGTGCGACCACATGAGGCATCTCTTCCACAATGGCATGTGTGAGCACGTTAGCTGGCAATTTCACTTGCAGTGGGCGCATTAACAACAGCCGCTTGTTCACGCAGACATCGGTGAGAGTGCACAATTGAGCCCAGTTGCAAAGAATGAAAATGATAGCTTTCCATACGTCCTTCAGCTCATTTACACTATACACATACACATACAGTCACCTGTAGACGCCCTGCAATCCATATCACTCATCAAACGTCATTAAATCCCTTCAAACAGGTAAAGCAAAAAAAGTGAATGGACGTCCGAGACCAGCGGCAAGTGTGTCGTTGTGGGGTATCTCGAAACTATGAACAGAATAGAGGTCGTCAAGCCTGGTGGTCTCCTGATGACGTGTGAAGGGTCTGTGTCTAACAGGAATGAAGAGAACGCCGGTAGATGCAAATGCAGTAAATTGATTGGCAGGTTTGAGGGGCTCACCGACAGACTTAGTAGCCGTAATCGTTGTCGTAGCCTCTCTGGTTTGAAGGTGGGTACCCGGTGCTTGTAGGAGTGTACCTGCGGTCGACAGGCGTGTGGCTTCTAACAGCAGGGGTATAGCTCCTCTCTGCTGGTGTGTAGCTTCGCTCGCTGCCCAGATTCGACGGTGCATAACTCCTTTGCGGCGGAGTGTCCCATCCAGGTTGTTGGATCGGCGCGGTAGCACTGCGCTGCTGTACAGGGGGCGTAGAGCCGTTCACAGCCCTGTTTGGGAGAGGCTGTGAAGCTTCGCGTCGTTGTATCGCTGATTGCAGGCTCGCTGGAACGCCTGGCCGTGGAGGTGCAGTACCCGCTCGTGGAGGGGGAGCAGTGCCCGATCGAAAGGGCATGCTCGATGGCTGCGACATGGCTGGTGAGCCAGTGCGAAGTACGCCGGGGACTTGGGGAGGTCGGTACTCGTCCGAGCCGTTTGATTTCGAGTAGTAGTGGCGGGGACCATTGTCCTGGGGTGTGATATCAACGGGCGATAGTTCGTAGGCGGGGCCGGTCGCAGGCCCACGGTTGTTGTATGGCGAGAAAGCGGTGTAGGCTTGGGTCGGCTGTGCTCCGTAAGTATCGTCAAGAGGTGAGGCGAGATCGTGAGGAGGCGAGTAGCGCCCATTAGAGTTGTTCGTATCTACTTGTGGAAGGATCGGTCGCGGAGATGCTCTGCCTTGCGATGCAGGTGTGAAAGCATGAGCAGGCGGTGCGAGGGGAGGGTTTTCGTAGAAGTACGCATTCTGGTCCAGATGAGGTATAGGAGGCATGGGCGAAACCATACCCATATCACTTGCTTGATTAAGGAGCGGCGCATTCGAACCGTAGCTGGTAGTCGAGTAGCCTGTGTCCGAGCGGCTTGGTCCAGGTCTCTCGTTCAGCGTCGGCAAAGTAGGCTTCCTTACAACACCAGCTGAACTGTTGGTGGCTACGGTATTAGTGCGTGACAGAGGGTTTGAAGAGTAGGGTGGCAGCGACGTGACGGTGCTGAAGGTCTCAGATCGCTGAATGCCGTAGATGGATGCGCCGTCGTCTTCCTTGCCGACAAGACTAGGCAGAGTGGGCTTCGAGCTCGTCGAGTTGAATGTACCCTTCTTCATCGCCTTCTGCTCCTCTGCCTTGCGCTTCTGATCTTCCTTTTCGATCGCCTTCTTCATCTTTTTGCCAACTATACGAGACAAACGCGTCTCAACCTTGCGACGGCAATAGTTGGTCAAGCTGCCGTCTGAGCGTGGGATGTAGTGCCAGAGGAAGAAAATGTAGAAGATGCAAGAGATAATGATGCCCAGCGCTGCAATGACCCAGATGACAAGTGAAAACAACATAGTGAAGTAGACAATGGTCTCCTGTCTGTTGCCTGTCTCGATCATGGTCTTGATGTTCAGGAAGAACTGCTCAAAGGCTGAACGATCTTCGGACGCATGCTCGCCAACGGGCAGGAGCTGAGCCTGCATGACGGCGTACAAAGTCATAGCGTTGATTGCAATACGTGGTCCTTGAGCAACGATTACAATCAGTGCGCTCTTGAACTGGAAGTAGACGAAGAGAGCAATGTAGTTGGCCCCTTTCTTACTCTTCGTCAGCTCAGCGAAGACCAGGAAACGACGCCATCCTCGGCCGCTGCTGGTGAGCCTCATACTCTGCCATACAGCGGCCATTGGCTCGAGGTAGCATTCCGTGACACTGCCAGATCGCATGACATGGAATGCCCTGATGCCCCGGTAGACCAAGAACACATAGGAGATGATGATGGTAATAGCGAAGATCCACTTGGCGACTTCGAAAGGTACCTTAGGCTGGACCTGACTGGACCATTTATTGAATGCGAGGAGGTTGACGGCGGTGAAAGCGTCGGCAGCGTAGACGGCGCACGAGACGAAGACGAGGATCCAAAGCCAGGCATAGGAGAAGGGTGTCAAGCAGGACGTCGACCTAAAGTCTGAAAGGTTCTAGAGAGGTCAGTGCACTTGTTCAATGTTCCATCTACCCGACGTACGATGTAATCCCACTTCTGTTCGGCGGCCACATTCGCGAGGCCCTTCTCGCGGTCTCCGCAGCAGCCCATGGTTGGTGATGTTGGCGAAGTGGATATTAGTCGGTGTATATGTAACTGGCCGGTCAACGGTGTGTAGCCTGCAGTCCAGCTGATTCAAAGAGGGACGTGAGATGCTACAGGAACATGGGCAGTTCTCAAAAGGTGGTAAGGATTGGTGGTTCAAGGAGCGTACTCGCAATCGTGGTGACAGACCAGCTGTTGACCACTAGCGAGTAAATTGAGTGAACGATCGGGTCGCCGCTTTTTGACAGCTAGGCTACGTACCGAAGCTGTTGCTTGGCGGACTGGATCCTCTCGGAAGACTTGGGGCTCAATATGCTAGCTGAGGGCGATGTGCATGGTTTGGAGCGTGGAGTGTCTGAAGTGGACGATCCGACAGCGGGCACGTCGCGCCGAAGCAAGCCCCTGGCGATTTGAATAGCAATGATCGCGCTGCTGACGCAGTGGTTTCTTATTGTAGTCTCGCAGTGAAAGCAACTCCGTGGTGGACAATGGCAGGCCCTGGAAGGAGCGGCAGGGGCGTTGTGTGTCGCACGGATGCAAGAGGGGAAGTCGCGTAACGAACGGTTTGCAGGTTTGCTTTGAACTAAAGAGCGACGAGGAAAGAGACACAAGCAGCCAGCGTTTACGTGTTTGCAGCCAGCGACACAGAGCGCACGAGTGGTGATGAGGAACGATACACAGTACCGCGCTCCCACTTTCCTCAGGGCTTCGCGCCGCAAGAGTGCGCTAATCAGGGACCGACCTCACAAGGAAGGAGCGATCAAGGCGGGGTTCGCGATTGGTGGTGCATCAGGTGCCTCATGCATTTCTTAGATTGCTCCACCAGTCTCAATGAGGCAGTGCGCTAGCCCTCTGGAGCGCCCTTGCCGTTTGGCATCCTCGAAACGCTCTGGGATAGATTGCGAAACGCCGACTCTTGTGTGGCTTCCCTTGCTACGCGCGCCTCTGAGAGTGGCTGATGTGGAACCCAGGACAGGCAAACCCAGCACTCAAATTGATCGAAATGAATACGAAGTTCTGCTGATGCGGCGCCAGGCGTGGAACGAGCGGTTCGTCGAAGGGATCTGGCTGGCTGTGCCACATTCCGCGTCTGAGGCGGAGGCTAGGAAGGGGCCGCTGAGCTGCACTTTCACGGCCAATCCTCCGGAAGAACTGCGCAGTCGTCATCAATGTGCCCATCAGTCACTTCGGCAACGTCCATTGCTTCAGACAATGGAGTTTCGAAACTTTGAGGGTGGAAAAATTATCATTGGGAAGAAGTACCTTGCCATGGGGCTCTTATGCCTTATGCGGGCGGGCCGATGGCGGGGGTGTTGCGTAGTGGCGCGCTGTCAGCAGCTGTGGTGAACGACTGTGCACACCCAAGGACGTCTGGCTTTTGTGTGTTCTGACTACCATTGCACCGCAAGTGCCTTGTTCAATTTTCATAGTCGCGCTAGACCGTCGTCGTCGAAGTACAGAAGAGCGTCACAATTCAAAGACACTGCAACCCTCAAGAACGTTCAAGGACGTGATCGAATGTTGGGCAGCTTTTCGAATGTCACTGAAGCTTCTTGCAATTCTGCGAAGAACCAGGGCAAGGAGTTTCGCCGATAGGGTGCTACGAACAAAGGAGCGCCTTTGGGAGGTCCACATACTGGATATTTGTGCGCATGCATCGAAACCATACACTGTTCAAATCATCCGTGTCCTTAATATCTCTTCTTCAAGGCTGTACTTTGGCCACAATTGACAACGAGTACCCCAGCATCCAATACAGGTATACGACTCGCCAGTAGCCATGATTACGAGTCTGCTGATGCCGCTATGTCGCCCACCGCTACCAGTCTGACAGTCTGTACGTGCGGGCCGAACAAACGCGGAAGCCCCTTGTCGTTGCCCTACCGCTCAGGAGGTGAACGTCGGCTTTTTCGATTTTTGCTCAACATGAAACGCTCACTCAAAGATAGTACTGTGCAGGTTACGTTGCTCGTATCGACAAACGCTACTTTGCGAACAATTGCAAGGGCTGTGACCACTGCCCTTAGGTTTTCTGTTGGCCGCGATTGAAAATAAGACTGGTGGTTATCCTCGACCCGTCCAAAAGAGTCTGAGAAATATCCTCTGGCTCGAAGAAGATGTGTTCTGGAAGAGATGCAGTCACACAAACATCTGAAGGAAACGTTTTCCAGATGTCCTGAGCGTGGCGACTTTGCTGAAGAGGCCGGCAGCTTTCCTACCATTACTGGATTGTTGCACTTCCAGACGACGCCTTCTAAGATGCATTACCTTTCCCAGAGTCCTGCTTCACTCGGATCACAAGCTTGCCCTTCGATCGTCCAGTCTTCAGCTTCTCAAAAGCCTGCGGCGCGTTCTCCCAGTCGAAGACCCCGTCCAACACAGCCTTGATCTTACCCTCCTTCATCATTGCACCCAGCTGCTTCAAATCCCCGGGTACCGCCTTGGTCATAAGCATTTGATAAGACCTCTTTCCACCGCCTAGGAAACCAGGAACAAGCAAGTTGCTGGTGATCTGCGCAAAGCCACCAAGGCTGGGGTTTGCACCAATCTGAACAAATTTGCCCTTTGGAAGCAGGAAGGAGGCGGATTGCTTGTACAAGTTCGCTGGCGAGCCCACGTTGTCTACAGCGAGCTGGAATACGGGCCCCTTAGCGGCGAGAGCCTCAACGATGTCGGTGGTCTTGTAGTCGATGACCTCGTCCGCGCCGAGGCCCTCGCAAAGCTCGATGTTCCCTGTCGAGCATGTCGTTGTGACATGACATCCTAGAGCTTTCGCGATCTGAATACCGTAGACACCGGTACCACCTGAGCCTCCGTTGATGAAGACCTTATCGCCAGCCTTGACATTCGGCTTGATGGCCTGGTACTCGGTGAGCCCCACAATCCCCACACTCGCCGCATCCTCAATCTCAACACCATTCGGCAGACTCGTCAACATGTCTTGCGAGACACTGACATACTGCCCCAGGGTTCCGTTCGAGATAGCGCCGACCTTTGCGCCGAACACCCACTCCCCAATTTGGAAGGAGTCAACCTTGATTCCAGTTTTAGCGACTTTGCCGCAGAAGTCTGCGCCAGGTATGCACTTCAGCCCAAAGGCTGTCAAAGGCGCACTTTCAGTGACCTTGTAATCGACTGGATTGAGGGCCATGGCGTGAACCTCGACGAGGACTTCGAGATCGGTGATGGTGGGCTGGGTCGCGGCATCGTTAATCCTGAGGTTCTTCTCCACGGGGACGCCGTCGTATTGCCAGGCTTTCATGATCGGTCGCGACATGATGGAGCTGATTATGAGGACTCAGGAGGAAGTCGCGTGCTGGCAGTTGTTTATCTCGACGTCGCGCGTGCTATGTGCGCTGTGGCTTGGCATCATCTAACTGCAACGGCACAAGCGTCTGCTACCCTCCGTGAAGTTCAGCTGCGAACTCCTTTTCGACTCCATAGCCACAAACAAAGCTTTCCCTGGCATAAGAGGAGGGCTCCTTGTGTCGCAATATGGGTTGTGAGTGTCATCGATGATATCCTGATGATGAAATGGCAAGGCCAGGCTCGGCTACCAACCTTCCGCAGTCAGTGCCAGCTCCATGACTCAGGGGCGGCGCGCGAGATGCTGTCGCACAGACTGTTATGCCACACTATAACGTTGTCTTTAATATCAGCGAAGCAAATGGTATCGATCAACGAACATTCATCTTACGCGCGCCCTAGATTACAGAGCTCATTCCTCAGGGTCTGCTGGCCCGGGCCGCATGCATTGTCTGTGGTGGCAGTCGTGAAGACAGCTGATTTTAAGGACTTTCCAATGTTGAAAAAAAAATTATTGTCATGACACCGACGTGGCTCCCGTCCTGGCGTTGCCTAGGCATTCACTATACAGCTCTTTGATGGTGCCTAAACGACTCTGTACACCAACTTCTTTCCCGAAACCTTTCCGTCCTTCAGGTCATTCAACCCCTGCGGCACGCCTTCCAAGCCATCCCTCACAAGCGTCGGATGTGCCTTTATCTTTCCGCTGTTGAAAAGTTCCTCAGCCGCCTTCCAGTATTTGACACCAAATTCGTAGTCTTCTGGCTTGGCAGGCACCTTCTCGTTGAACTTCTCGCCCAGAGCTGTGTACCCGAAGGTCCAACCATGCTTCACATCCTGGCGCGGGAAATTCTTCAGCGGGCCTGGCAGTAAGCCAGAGTAGTGGCCGCCGGACGAACTGATAGCATCGCAGCAGATGTTCTCGCTCCCATGCTCGGCAATGCAGTCAAACGCCAACTTCAGCTTGTCATTGCTCGCCTTGCGGATCTTGGTGCCGCACTCGGGGTCGTTGTAGTCGAATATATGGTCCGCGCCGAGCTTCTTTACGAGATCGAAGTTATGTGGCGACGCGGTTGCGAAGACCTCTGCGCCAGAGAGCTTGGCGAATTGAACTGCTAGGGTTCCGGTGGCGGTTGACGCGCCGTAGATCAGTACCGGCGTGGGATCAGAGACCTTGGCTGGCGGGAGAGGTAGGCCGAGAGTTTGGTACAGACCCTGGCCAACGGTGGTGATGCCCACACCAAGCGTGGATGCATCTTCCCAGGAGACATTGTCTGCAATTTTGGCATGGATGCCTGCCTTCGCTTTGATGTGTTCGGCGAAGGCACCGTTGGTGTGGTCTGCTGGGTCTCCTCCACGCGCGAATCCGGCGACTCTATCGCCAACCTTGAGGTCCTTGACGCCCTTTCCGACTTCTTCAATAATGCCGGCGTAGTCACATCCTGCGATTGCTCCCTTTGAAGGAGTGTTCTCGATGCTCTTCCAGTCGGTAGGATTGAGGGCTACGGCCTTGGTTCTGACGACAATGAAGTTGTCCTGAACTTCTGGGAGGGGGACGTCGGAGCGGAGCTCTGAGACGCCCTGCGATACGTGGACCACGGCTTTTTGGGTGGACATTTCGCGAGTTTGTTCTTCGAGTCTTCTGGCCGTCAATTTGTTGTGTCAGTTATGATGATCGGCTAAGGAGATGTTTAGGTAGACTATGTAGCTCCCTATGATGTATGCACGCCCTTTAGCTCGACCGGCGACATCATAGGATTTGTCATCGGGGCTGCTGAGCACTTAGCCTGCTCTTTACTCGGATGAAGTATGTAAGAAGGCATCTTGCTGCAAAATGAACTAAATACGATAGGTTGAGAGGTATTACTCCGCTATTCACGCGTCGAAGTTCCGATGTAAGGCTTGAGGTAAGGCTGTACGAAGTACGTAAGGTCAGCGCAGGGCTGAGGTGAGGGCCTGTGCGCCGTGACGAAGCCGAGCCAGGGTCCAGCTTCGAACGCGTCTCGCCGTTGGGCTTCCTACGCGACCAAGTGAAATCAGCAGCGGCACACTCTTTACAATTCCAACTCTCACACTCGCTCGCAATTGTCCGTCATGGCCGACGAAGAAAAGGTCCTCCAACTATTTCCCGACCCACCGCCCTTCTTCAAGCACTTCACAACCGACAACCTCAAGCGCCTACAAGATATCGAGGACGAAGCCTCTCATGTCACCCAAGCCTCGAACGAAGTCGCAAACGCCGGCTCAAAGCTCTCGCCAGAGCAGATCCTCGCCCTCCCCACCGAACTTCGCTACCTCATCCCACCCCCGCCGCCCGCCGATGAGGAATCTTTCCACGTCTTTGGCGAAACAACAAAGAGCTCCGGCACAAAAAAATTCTCACAAGACATGTCCTGGATTGCCGACCGTTTAGGTGCCCCAGATCACACCCTCGACGACTGGAGGTACGCACAACTCTACCCTTCCTCCCCTTCCACCTCCGATTCGCATTCTGCAAATGCAAACATCGACCGTCAAGCGTATCTCAACCGCTTCAACCGCAGCTTGATCATCGAGTACATACGCCTTCTCGGCATCATCGCTTTGGACCCGACAAGTCCGGGCAAGAACGAGGTCTTGAAGCATATTCTGAATCTCGTGTGTAATATGCACAGCCTGATCAATGAGTATCGGCCTCATCAGGCGAGGGAGACGCTTATTAGGATCATGGAGGAGCAGGTTGCAAGGAAGAAGAAGGAGATTGAGGGTGTGAAGGGCATGAGGGAGAAAGTCAGGAGTGCGCTGGACGGCTTTGGGAAGGCTGTGCAAGCTACCGGGGAGGTAGAGAGCGGGGAAACTGGAGAGGTGCTCAAGAAGGATGGGCAGGACGACGCGCGGAAGCATGCGCAGAGAGATACGTGGGACGCTTTGGATGAGGTGCTGGGGCATTGAACGCACTGCATGCGGTTATCCACGACTCTTCTCCTCGAGGATGGGGCCAATAACATGGGTGCGACCCCTACGACCACAGTCCCTATCTCTCATGCGCCAACTAGAGACCGAGTTCTCACGACCCGGTCAGGACGATGACCATCGACTTCGCACACACAGCCGAAGCTGGTGCCGAAGCTGAAGCTGGAGCTGAATGCCAGCAACGGTCAAGTGTGAAGATTGGGCAACGGCAGCAGCGATGAGCGACAGCTTAGCACGGGCATTGGCATTGATATGCAGGGTGCAGACAGCTGTTTTTCGAACCTATAAAATGCTGGTCGAAAGACGCTGCGCCTTGACATGTGAAGTCAGCGTCAACAAAAGTGCTGAAGACGGGCCTTGCAATGCCAGAGATCGGAGCTGAGCATCTCGCTCAGCCTGGGCAATGGCATGGATGGCCCTGGTCAAGTATCAAGGACCACGGTTCACGGATGGCTTTGCCAAGGACTTGAGAATCCATGATCTTCCATGTCTTCTCAGCTCTCAGCCGTTTGCCTGACTACTCAAGGCCTTCGCGCACCGTGCGCGGTTCTCGCCAACATCCACCAATTAGCAGCGTGACGTCACCAGCGCTAGGACGGCTCTACCCTCACTTTCGTCATGTTTTAGCCCCTGTGTTCCCAACATTTAAGCTTTCGGTAAAACCTTCAAGGGTGTGTGACACAGAACTCGCGGTGTGAGCATGTGCTCAGATTCACGAGGCAGTCGCACCTGATCTGGTAATAACAGCTCAGCTCCGTTACCACTTGCATAAGCATATAGGCAAGAGCAGGCAAACAAGCATTCTTGCACAGTCAAAAAGATAATAGAAAATATCAGACTTTCCCTGAGCTTTGTCAGTCTCATCTTTACCTTTGCATCCCCTACACACATTTCTCATTCTATCGAATCCTCATCAACAAATACACGATGCCGGGCCCTACACCGAAGGGACCGTCCAAACGCCTCCTTGTTTTTTGCGATGGCACCTGGGTAAGCAAAAAACCTTGCAGTTCGGGTTGATTGACATTGCAGCTTACCGTATGCAGTGCGGTCGCGAAACCAACGTGGCTGGCGCGCCTCCCAGCAACATCCGAATGCTAGCAGACATGGTGGGAGATGTCCGATATGATGCCTCCATCAAGCGACCCGCAACAGTGCACTCAATCAGACCCCGCGCTGCCAACATCGTCGCAGGCTACCAGGAAGGTATAGGTCTTGACGGAACGTTCCTCGAGTACATCTGGAATGGTGCAACAGCCTCTGATATCGGCGACGAATGCGTGTCTGTCTACCGCTTTATTGTCGAACATTACACTGATGACCATGAGATTTGGCTATTTGGATTCAGCCGTGGGTCGTTCACCGTACGCTGCGTGGCTGGCATGATCAACAACTGCGGTATCATCCACCGTCAGCGAGATGCCTTTTCCTCAGAAGAGGTCGATCGTCTGTGCTACGAGATCTTCCGCACATACCGTTCAACCTTACCCATCGATGCTCCTCAGAGCGAGCAAAGCAAGAGAATGCGCCAAAATGCAAACAAAACCTGGCAAGTGAAGCAGCCCATCCGCTGCATGAGCGTCATCGACACAGTTGGTTCCCTTGGTATCCCTCGCCTCAACGCGGGTATCGGCATCGACTGGGCACCTTTCGAGTTCTTCGACCAGCACGTCTCAACTGTCGTGCAGCACGTCCGCCACGCTCCTGCCCTGCACGACAGGCTGTGGGCATTCCAGCCCTGTCTCGCTTTCCCCAGCAAAAAGGCAACAAACACAGTCGTTGAGCAAGTGTGGTTTCCTGGTGTGCACTATGATCTCGGTCGCCAAACCTTCCGCTTCATACGACAGCATCCAACAAATTACATTGAAGAGGCACTCGGCTGGTTGCCAGATCTGCTTAGTCGTACGATCTGGCCTAACGAAGTGCTCGCCGACAACGTGCTGAGGTGGATTCTGGAAGGCATTCGAGATGTAAACGATAGCGGCACCGCCATCATCCCCAATGTGGACGATAAGATTGCTGAGATCACCGCACGCATCGCCAACCCAAGACCGAACAGTACTGGGAGTGGCGATATCTACGGTAACATCATTGAGTTCGCACCCGCGGGTTTAATCATCGGGGGGATACAGAAGGTATCTGGCGCGATCACGTGGGGGCTGAACAAAGCATTTCCGAAGCTGGGAGACAACATCCAGGATCTACTTGGTATTCGCACGGTCATAAATGTCCTTACGGCGACGGCAGACCGGAGGATCCCTGGCTCTGCTGCCGACGTGAATGCGTACAGGGGACCTTTGAGCATCGCAGATAACGCACGCATGGCAGAGACCAACGAGTGGGGGAAGGCCAGGTACCCAAGCAAGACTTTCGAGAACCATGAACTGTGGACGGAGGTCTTTGGGGATGAGAGAGTTACGTAGTTTCATTCTCTTTGCGCTGCGACACAGGCGAGAGTCAGCACCAACGGAACCTCGACCGTTGCTAGCGCATTCGAGCATAAGCACAACGTCACTGACGCGGCCATGTGCGCTCGACTATGATACTAAATTGCAAGATCATATCAGCATACCACTTATCGTTCAGGAAACCTTGCATTGTTCTACCTACTCGAACAGCTCAAGAAGTAATATCGCACTGATGATCGCAGAACCCTACGTTTCGTGACGACCATGCATAATAGAACACAACGCTAAGTCCCATCTGAGTTCCGGTTTTTCTGACCACAAGACTGCAGACACGCGTATGCTTGCTTATCTTCAACACGCCTGCATCTTGCTGCCTACAGTAATCCCTAGGCGACATCTCCAGAGACCGATGCGCTGCTAATACATCGATTACAAGTAGTGGGGAAGCACAACATGCCAAGGTACTGATCCGTCGAACGACCCTCTATATATCTGTGAACATCATTCCATGACAAATCGGCCCAGCTCAACGAGCCTGCACAAACAACATATGAAGTGCAAGATGTGTGGACCCCAGATTGCTAGAATACATGGCTACGACCCATTGCCGTGCACACAAATAATAGTCACAGGCAGATTGACCTTGAAATTTGCATTACGGTATATGCTAGCCATGCAGCATTCGCGTAAATTTACGGTGCAGTGTGTATATATCGATGCTAAGCTCGGTGTACAGTTGTGGACCTCGATGGTGAAGGCGCCCAATTCCTTAAGCGGGATCTCTGGGGGAGGGAGTATGTCGTACTAGAGATGTGATGCGCGTGTTCGAGAGTGAAGACGGTGCAGGCTGTGGAGAGGATACTGGTATAAGTAATGAGTTATTCCCACACGGTGGTACGCTTTGCTGTTTGTCCGAATTGTTGCAAACAGTGTGGACACAAGCCATTCACCGTTGCTAACAGGGCGTATACGGCTACAGTAAAGGTTGATTGCCGTAACCTACAGCAAATATAGGCAACCTTAGCGTCCCGAAATCTACGTAGCATGTGTAACATACGAACAATAGCCGTAAATAGCCGTAATTGGCGTAGTAATGCAGTATTGCTGTGCACGTTATGAAGCTAAAAAGCAAAAACAATTGAATACAGTAGTGATCAGGGTGTGATCTGAACTAGTAAAAGTACAAAGTAGTGATATTGTTACTGCTATGAAGGCAGGCGTTAGCACAAAAGAGCTAACAGACTCTATTTCTAGCTTTACAACCCTAATAATTATACTTTAAAATAAACATTTAATTTTGGCGTAGTACTGCCGTACTACGCCTCAATCTACAGTTACCTCCTGTATGGCTACGGCTCAATATAATTACCACTGCTTACTGTTGCCTACTGCAGTACACCGTACCCGTAGAGTACAATACTACGTCCAGTTGGCAACGCTTGAGTCATTGCCGGACGTGTTGGATGGCATGTCGGTAGGACATGGCGCTAGCCTGTTAGTTTTGGCTTCTGTCTTGAGGCCTGCGTCGCGAGATTTGATGCAGAATCTGGGCTATCTGCGTGGTTATCTCAAAGGCTGCAGGCTTGCAAGATTGGTGTCTAGGACAGACTGCGCTCCTTCCAAACACGGTAGTTCGAATGCCGGATACTAGCGCAAGAAGTTTCATCAGCACGGCGTTAGTCTAGTATAAGTCAAAGGTCGTTGGGCGTCATAATAGAATCTCATGAGACGATTGGCAATGATAAGCGCAACTAACAAAGTTACGGGGTGACGAAGCAACAATTAGATCGTGTTTTATAGAGTGGATTTTGTAGTTAAAAGCTATTGTAAACTACTTTAAGATACTTTGCTTGAGCGTTTATCTAAGTATAATTTGATAATAATATCACAGGCAGGCTGCAGACTGTATCAAAGTTAAGATACCTCTAAGATCTTCTAGCATGATCAGGTTTTTGGCACGCCAGGGGGGAGGTTGGGTAGGTGAAAACAAAGGCGAATGTTACTTTGGCTGTGCAGATCTCGATTTGACAAGAATGTTCCGAAGTGTTGAGTGACAAAGAAAGAGTAATGCCAGAAAGCGCGCATGTTATGAAAGACAAAACTCGGATATGCGACGATCTGATCAGTGTACTATAGCCCTAGATCGTCTCTAGTCCTGCGGAGGCGTGACCACGATCAAAGGAAGGGGGAAACCCTTGTACTCAGTCTTGACCACCCAACACATCTCCAGCTCATACTCCTCCTCCTCAACAGTACCAGGCGTCTGCAGCATGACCGCAAACCTACACACCCTGTGAACAACGGCAGCGACCATGACGATTGTAAGAAGGTTGTTCGTCGCGTTGAGAACTTGAGACATGGATGATTGACAGAAGAGAGATGACGGTTGTATGGATTCAAGGATCGGGGCTGCTGCACAGAATATGTGCATTGGAGAGCACGGGATATCAGTGAAAAGGCCACATGCTAGGGTTGATTAACAATGTCGAGCCTGGAAGATTCGGGATTGTGATTGCACTTTGCTCTCACGAGAATAGTGCGCTGGTGAAAGGACATCGATCCATTACCTTGAATGTTAGATCTGACGCACGCGCCAATTGCCTAGATGTCATGTTCCGTTTAGTCGAGGAGTGGGCCTAAGGTATCAGATGCTCAACCTCGGAACGTGGTACTTCCAAGATTAATAGAATGAGTGGAAAATATACTCACTGAGATCCCGGACCTAAAGGTATTCTGTATTCAATCAAGGTCAAACATGTGATAGGATTGCTATGCGAAAAGTCAAAAGCGGAGAATGTCGGAGTGGCCAGGGACGATATAGTGGTCAAAGAGCGACAAGAAGATCCTTAAAGAACATCGACAGTGCAATATCTGGATAATTTCCAATCAAATGTAAATATTCACGCACTAAAAATGCAGTGCCATGGAAGACCGAGTTCTGACGACTGCGTAATGCTTAGACTTAGTGACCGCTTCCAACCCAGTTTCGTGACGTCTTTGTTTGCAGCCTCCACTTCACTGTCTGGCGGTCAGACACGAGGTCAGATGTGAAACGTACTTTGAAGAATGTCGAAGAGTTGGTGTTCTGAGTGGCAGAAGTCATGCCGTAGGTGGCAAATGGTTGAGGTGTTGGGTGTAGTGTGCTTGCGTGATGATCGTTGTTGATTGTGCCGTGCGCGTATTAAGCGTCAGGACAGCTTGAAAAGCACAAGGCTCGACTCTGTCCCGCATGGAAGTAGGTGAGTTCGTAGAGACTCTGTGGAAACGCAGCTGTAGAAGCCGCAAGAACAGAATAAAGGATTGATACAATGAATGGTCAGAAGGCTCCATCAGGATCACCGGCCGAGCAAGGAAAGACGTATCAAGAACAGAGAGATAGTTATCAGTTTTTTCTTCATCCTTATAAATTGTCTTTCGCGATTTACTACATCATCACGTACTGCAAGTTCAGTGCCAGAAGGTCGGGTTGTGTATAACCCTCAGTCTGTTTAGATGATAGGTCTTACTTCGATCCAGTCAGAGCCAAAACACTTACATTTACTAAAACAGAACTCCGTAGCTATGACTGTAGCGTTGTGAACCGATGTATGCAACGGCGTACAGGCCGAAGACGACAATGATCACGAAGGCGCGGGATCTCTGTTGTTGACGGCGGTAAAGGACGTTGCCTAGGTCCCGTATTCTGACTGGCTCACAGTGGCTGGAGGGGGTGTGCGGTATGCTAAATTCAGTTCACTGGCTTGGTCGACCTGAAGCTGATCGGGGTGTACCGTGTGCCCTCGCCTGGGCCCGGAAGGCGTCAAATTGCTCTTGAAGACGAGCCTGAGCATCTCGAAGGATCTGGTTCTGCGTCTGAAGCTCCTCAGTCTGTTTCCTCAGCTTGTGCACACGGCGAGCAAGGGGGCCCTTCTTGGTGCTGCGGACCTGGCTCTTGATCTTGACCAGGACGAGGAGGGCGAGGACGAGGAGCGCCAGGGGCACACCGAGAATGACGACGAAGGCCCAATTTGGGATGTCCTCGGCGTTCCCGGGAAGAACGTTCTGAAAGGTGGTTGACATCTGTGGTGTAGTGCGTTCGGGTGGTGATGGCCGGCGGTTGGGGCTTGGGCTCTGTTAATCAGAGAGGCTGCCAACAAAGGCCAGCAGTGAAGGCAACGAGAAGTTTGCTGAAAGCGATGGAAAGAGATTATCGAACCACCCGCGTGACTACATGCTCAACTAGCTCCAGCAACAGTGAGAACAGCCCATGGGACCCAGAGATAATCCAGTCAATAATTCCAACGCACTCGTACGCGTTCCGACATGACGGGCAAAAGCATCGGATAATTTAAGCGCAGAGTTACGACTACCAACTGTGACGCGCCGGCCTCGGGTCGCTTCTGGTAGTGTCATCGCATGCGCAGACGCGATATTGGGAACAGAGGCTCACCAGAGCCAACACCATGTCTCAGATGACCAGAGCTAACACCACGTCTCAGATGACCTAGAACCAGGGTAACGAATCTCGGCGTTAACACGATGTGTGCCTTAATGATTCCAAGCTCCGCAACCTGATCCGAGAGGCCGCTGGCCGTGTAAGCGAGCACGGCAGCGCGGTTGTTCTCGGCCGGCGTGCGGAAGACAAGCGGCGCGCACAGCGACAGACGCCCCAAAGACGAGGATGGTGAAATCCGATCGTGTCGTTGAGCGTGGCGATATCGGAAAACGCATGGGCGGTGCCGCGTGATTGTGCATTTGTAGTTGTATTTGTGATAGTCAGCGGACCTCGTGGTGTGCTTCAACGCGTTCGGCAACAGGAGAGGTGAGATGGGCCGGGCAGCGACGACTGACTCGTCGGCGGCTGTCCTCCTGAACAGGTGGGCTGGAGAAGTAGTGCAAATATTCAAGAACGATGGCCAGAGAAGAAATAGACTGATAGAAGAACGCTTGTGCAATGTAAAAAGACTCCAACGCTATGCCTGACAAAAGAAAACGCGGTCGCACTCTCACAGGTGCCTTTTTTAGTTGCTGAACGCCAGGACACGAGGCCATCGTGTTCCCAGCCGTATCTGCCATGTCCGTAGTGCCTGACAGATTGCCCGCTCTTCGGCCTCATCTCAGATCCAGCTGAGCTGACGAAGCTCGGCCCGTCTTCTTTCTTGTATTTCTTCCCCACCCGTCTCGCTCCGCTGCACAACACCGTTATGTGCCCCTCACCGCATCACCGTGGTGTAACGTCTGACTCTGGTAGCCCATCGACTCGTTATGCACCTGGTGCCATTAGCCCCGCTTCATCTACGCGCTGTACATCTCCTCTGCAATCACAAAATCAACGTACCGGCGCATAAGTCCCCTTCCCCCGCTCCTGCTCGCCCATATCCGCGCTCCATGCTTGCTCCTCGTCCTCCTCCAGTTTCCCGTAGTTGCCGCCGCGCGAGCGCTCCAGGCGCGGGATGAACGTCTTGTTGCGCGCGGACCGGCGCTTCTTGAGGAAGAGGAGCACGAGGATGATGATGAGGACGAGGATGATGGCGCCGACGATGAAGAAGACGACGGCCAGTGTGCCGGCGGCCTCGCTGTCATTTCGAGGTAGGAGTGGCATGGTTGGGGATGTGCGGGCGTCGTTCGATCGGGCGCTGGAGCCTTGTTTCTGGTGGCTCTTGAAAGTGTGCGAGGATCGTGAATTGCGGCCTTGCGTATGAGGACGGCGAGTGGGAATGGAGTGAGGAAGAATGCACAACGACGAGACGAAGGACACGAAGCTTCAGGAAGAACGAGAAGGTGCAAGAACTGCCAAAATCCAGGGTCTGGGGCGAGACAGTGTCTTAAAAGAGCCTCATCTCGTCTGGAGAAAGCACGAGCATCGTGTAGTGTTCTGTCTCCACAGTACTCAGACGTCCATGCGTATCCCCTTTCTCACAGCCACACAGATTAGCATCAGGGCGGATCTCGAAATACTTCATGTTGCGCACATGTTATGAATGGGACGTTTTCCTGCCGTCAAGACCAGTCGTCATTGTATCGAAGTCTACGAGTGTGTCATTGTTTCATGCAGGAGCCCTCCGCGAAAACACATGCACAATGAGCGGTCTGGAAGCATGGACCCAGTTCTAAGATTAGGTTGGGCGATCGGAAGGCTTATCTCCACTCTGGTCTCCACCGGCAACGGCCCGAGGCACCAGAGGATTTGGGCGGTGGTCTTTATTTCGCCGTGCGCCAACAGTGGATGGGTAAAGACTTGGGTGGAATGAACCCATATACGTGCAATTGGGATCAGGTGATGCGGGCGGGGACGGATCTGAGTGAGCGTGGCTTGGTTTCCGGTAGTAGCCGCTTCGTCGCCGCGTTGCTCCGGTGCTTGAAGTGAGTTGACTCGAATATCAATCTGCTCCGAGCCCTCTTGAGCACCCATCAAGCACGGAATGAGACGTGATAGAAACATCCTTTATTTGAAAGACCCCAAGGTCTTATAGCTTAAGCCGTCCCAAGCTTGGCCCTGATGCCAGCGATACTTGCCTGAAGAATACCCTTGAGCCCTCCAGCGGCCGTAGGAACCTCATCGGCGCCCACAAAGCGGCGAACCAGCAAGTTGAAGATATTGCCGAAACCAAGCGCCATGACTGTGCTGGTGAGGATGATGACGTTGTACGGCATACTGAAGTCAGGTGTTGGGAGGGGCAACAGGAGCGATGTCGTCCTGATGTAGATGCCTTTCTTGTCTGCGGCCTGAGGCAAAAGGATACGAATGACAGCCGGCGCGACATCGAAGCCTCGATTGGCATCGGGCGGGTATTCAGTGTAGCGGAGGATAGCCTTCTCGAACTCGTACGTCAGTGTAAGAGTGGATCCAGGTGGAATGACCATGCGTAGCTCTAGATGAGTGCCACGCTGCCTATCCAAAGCCGGTCTGTAGTATGTCTCCTTGATGGGAGTCTCGCTGGATGTGTCGACGTGAGCACGTAGTGTGTGCAGATAAGGCTTCATGAACCAAGGTAGCGACTCCAGGTAAACAAACTCGACCGCCTCGGTAGTCGAGGGGTTCCTGATAATCGCCTGTGTGCTGCCACGCTCCTGACCATGGCCGTTGATCGAGCGAGCAGCAAAAAGCGGAGGGTCTGAACGGACCAGTCCGGTCGTCATCTTTTGCTCTGGCAAGACAAGATCGAAATCTGCGCCGACTGGAAGCTTGTAGCAGCGAAGGGTGTCGGAGGCAAGCCTGCTCTCGCTGAACTCACCTCCAGACTTGGCATGTACGGTGCGTTCCGGCGGTACGTTGATGCACACACTGTTGCCGTCTTCAGCATCCTCGACCAAAGGACATGAACCCCTCAGAGGTCTTCCAAAAACTTCCTCGAGAGTCCACCCGGGCTCTGTCCCTCCCTTGTTCAAGGGGAAGCAGGTGTCGTGCGCATTGTATGCCTTGGACGTGTCGCACTCTATTTGGTCGATGGGGAGCGGACGAGGGATTGGATTGTCGCGAGGGCGCTTCGATCGAGCAATATCCAGGACCATGTCCACACTCTGTTCCATTTCCAACGAGCACTCGCCGGTTTCGAGGCCACAGATGGGACGCACGTCTATCGCCATGGTCTGGAACGAAGCGTCAAACAGTTTGTGGCCATCCAGGAGGCTGGAGATGCCAGCCTTGCCTTTGCAAGGCAGCAGCTTGAGGAAGGGCGTCAAGTTCTCGGTGCAGACGACCTCGTGGGGCAGGGTGCCGTGCAGCAGATGCAGGTTTGGCGCGTCTCGATGGTGGCCCTCCGGCGAGAAGGCCATGACGGGACGGATCGTCTTGGTGGCGTCGATGAAGTTCAGGGAGGCGCAGAAGAGGCCAGACAGCGCATTGGTGAGGGTGAGCCAGCGGGCAAATGCTCTGTCAGGGGTCAGTTGCGGTCAACACGTGTCCACGCAGTCTCCGTACTGCTCTTCGCTCTCAGCGGCAATCCACGCCCACAGCTCCACGCCGGTTCCTCCTTCTCTGGACCCCTGGTGCGGCCGGCGACCCCAGTTCTCGGCATCCCACCGCCCCACGCTGAATCGCAGGTGCAGCTCCTGCGCGTGGGCATGCTGCAGGATCTGGCCGAGCGATCTGGGCACATGGCGGAAGTTTTGCTGCGCGAACGAGGCTTGGCTCTCGTTGCTGCGGAAGTTGAACGACGCAAGGAGCGTGTCCTGCGGGAGAGGTCGAAGCAGGAGCTGCTCGTGGTAGTCCGACGCCGCCGAGGCGAACGCCGTGCAGGCGCTCAGCGCGAACAGGAGGCCGGAAGAACGCATTGCAGCATTGCAGCGCTCGCTTGCACCGAAGAGTGACGTGACGTAGACGCAATGGTGTTGCGGAGGTGAAGGTGCGTGCCGCACGTGATTGGCCAGGACGCTACCGGTAGCTTGGCGGGCCGTTGCAGTGGCAGGTCGACGGTCGGAGGTCGCAGGGCGAAGGGCGAAGGTCGCAGGGTCCACGGGTCGTGATTTCTCTTCGACGGCAGCCGCCAACCGCAGCCACCACCCGCAGCCGCCACCACACCAGCAGAGCGCAGACAGCAATTATAATGGCTGCCGCAGAGACGCGCAGGCTGCTTGGTGCGTATCGCGCTCGTGTTCTATGCTGAGTCATGCTGACAGACCTCAGAACAGCTCATGGGCGAGCAGCTCATGAGCGGCTCCGACCAGCGCGCACCGCAGCTCAGCATCACCGACCCCAAGGTCTGCCGCTCATATCTCGTCGGCAACTGCCCCCACGACCTCTTCACCAACACAAAGAACGAACTCGGCCCCTGCCCCAAGGCCCACAATGAAGCGCTCAAGACCGAGTACCAGGAGGCAGACGCAGACCAGAAGCGCCGTTGGGGCTTTGACTTTGACTACCTGCGCGACATGCAGCACCACATTGACGGCTGCAACCGCAAGATAGACCAGGCGCAGCGGCGCCTGGAAAAGACGCCCGAGGAGATTCGACAGACGAACGCTCTGGTAACCGTCTCCGGCTTCGTCCATTGGGACTTTGCTAACCGTGCCCTAGCTGAAATCGATCAACGAGCTGACCAAGTCCATCGACGCCGGCATGCTCGAGGTCCAGATCATGGGCGAGGAGGGCATGGTCAACATGGCCGTGCAAGAGTTCACCAAGGTCCGCATGAAGAAGGCGGAGAAGGAGGAGCGTGAAAGGGAGCTCAGGGCTCTCTCGGACACGGGCGGACCGTCAGGACATCAGAAGCTTCAGGTCTGTGACGTGTGCGGTGCCTATCTCAGTCGTCTTGACAATGATCGCCGATTAGCAGACCATTTCTACGGAAAGATGCACCTCGGCTATGCTCAGATGCGCAAGTCGTACGAATCCCTGCAAAAGGACCTCAAGGGCCGCGCTCCTCCCCGCGACGCATACCCATCACAGGGCGACGACCGAGCATCTGGCGGCTGGGGCGGCGGTGGCTATGGTGGAGGTGGAGGAGGCTACGGCGGCCGCGGTGGGCGGCGTGGTCGCGGAGGCAGAAGAGGAGGCTGGTAATGGTCTTTTGGTCCGGCGTTCAAGGTGTGTCAAGATGATTCCCAAACGGTCCAACTTACTACAGCATTATTGCGAGCGACACTGGACCTGCAACTTCTTTCAGCAGTGCTTGTACAACAGAGGCCGTCTACAAAGCCATTTGGAGCATGGAGCTCGCGACCTAGTCCAAATCAAAACCATGTACGCCTACACCATGACTCGTTTGGTCCATCTCTAACCTTGAACAAGGGACTGCGTGCAACTATGCATACTGCTCGGCAGGAGTCTTGACAGCCGAGAGTCTCCTGGATCGAGGGATACCAGTGAGTTGACATTTCGCTTGTCGCCCGTCGTCTCCTGGCCACTCGCTGAAGGCATACGCCCCGTCTCATTGCCCCGTCTCATTGCCCCGTCTCATTGCCCCGTCTCATTGCCCCGTCTCATTGCCCCATCTCATTGCCCCGTCTTATTTCCAGCTTCGTCATCAGTCATGCGTCCTTTTGCGTCTTCCCTGACATCTGCACGAGCGCTGTCCTCATCTCCATGAAACGGAACTCCCACCGCGGAGCCTTTGCACATATAAGCCTAGGCCCACCCGTATATGCACCGTCTTCTCAGTAAGTTCGTGAATGAGTTGTAGGAATGAAGTTGCTCGAGCACAAAGCCGCTGATCCTAACTCGTTGCACAAACTCGCTTCTGGTTTCGAGCCCCAGGAATGTAGCGTGGGTTGCATTTGTTGCATCAGTAGGATTTCCGCTCCCTACCCTGGCGAGAAATGCACGGCAGCCACGGCCTCGGATTCCGAGATAATGGTATATAACCAATAATCCGTATAAACCCTTGTTCAATGTTCAGCCTCCTTTCCCGACAACATGCATTCAGTCTGTCTTTTGTGGGGTCTTTTCACAGTCGCAGCCCAGCGTGCCACTGCACTCACGGCTAGCGTTCCAGGTGATTCTCGCGTAGACTAGCTACACATGCAGGCAGCTAACGCGCAAAGTGACCGACAATGTGCTTAACCTTGAAGTTGGAGACTCGTTTATGGGTGCTCTGACACCCTCCTCAGAGTACCTCGCCAGTCTGCGTCGCAATGCCAGGAGGAAGGTGAAACGCCAAAGTCCTTACAACGACTTCGATGCAGACGTTCAAGAAGACCTCGTCACCCTCGGTGGCAGAGTCTACATGACCAGAGTCACTCTTGGCGATCGAGTCTACTCTCTTGTCATCGACACGGGAAGCTCAGATACTTGGGCCGCGCAAGCAGGCCTGGTTTGCAAGAATGCGGCCGGCCAGACTGTCACGAC
This sequence comes from Didymella exigua CBS 183.55, assembly GCF_010094145.1. Lineage (NCBI taxonomy): Eukaryota > Fungi > Ascomycota > Dothideomycetes > Pleosporales > Didymellaceae > Didymella > Didymella exigua. The sequence goes on from NW_022984799.1 coordinate 254,593, forward strand.
TGCAGCCTGCAGATTCGGTCCGCTTTACAACACGACACTCTCGCAGAGCTACAAGGCGTACAATCCTCGACAGACATTCGCTGTCAATTACACCAGCGGTGAGTATCTGCAAGGCATACTAGCAACCGAGCTACTTGGTCTCGGAGATGTCGGCGCTGGATATGCTCCTCGTCAGATTGTCAACCAGACGATTGGCATTGTGCAGCAAGGATATTGGGACGGTGATAGTACCAGCAGTGGCTTGATGGGCCTTGCATATACCCGGCTCGCCAGCGGGAGCAGTTCAATCGGCTACGAGGCCGTCAGCTTCTCCCTGTAAGTCTTTTCATCACCCCCAACCCACACTCTTTCTGGCTGCTCCACGGCCTACACTATCCCGCTTTCCAGTCCTAACACACCACAGCTTCGACCAAGCCTACTACCCGCCCATCTTCTCCCTCGCACTCAACCGCACCCTAGTCTCAACCGTCACCAAAACTCAACCCTCCACAGCCCCCGGCGGCGTAATGGCCATCGGCGGCCTCCCCGACGTAAGCTACGACACAGCCTCGTGGGTGCAGACCAGCATCCTGCCCGTCAGTGCAAGCGTGTACACGTATTACAGCATCAGAATCGATGGCTTCCGCATCATCGCGCCGACGGGGTCCACCGTGTCGCCGCAAAACTACGCCGCCAGGGGCCAAAACATCATCGTCGACAGCGGAACCACGCTGATCTATTTCCCAGACAGAGTCGCGGATTACATCGCCTCTCTGTTCCAGCCCGCGGCGACGTACAACGAAGACTCGAGGCTGTACATTGTTGACTGCGCGGCGGTTGCGCCGCGCGTCGGCGTCACGGTCGCGGGCACCACGTACTTCATCAGCTCCGATGATCTTATGAACCGCGGCAGTGGGGCTGTGGGGGGTCCGGGAACGGGAGCGGGGACGGGGCAGTGTGTGCTTGCTGTGCAGAGGACGGAGGGGGGCGCTGCTGTGCTGGGGGACAGCTGGTTGAAGAACGTGCTGATTGTTTTTGACCTGGGGGCGAACAAGGTCAGGATTGCTCGGAGGGAGGTGTACTGACTGCTCCGCTGAGATATGTGGTATTGGGCGCCGTTGCTCAGCGCCCTCGAGCAAGTGGAGACAGGAGAAGGGGGGAGTCTAGTCCTCACATCCGTCCAACTACACACACCTCCCCCCGGTGCATCTCTCCTTTCACTTCCCCCGCCCATCCTCACTCAGCAGTGACTCCGCACGCCTCCTTTCACTCCCCCATCCCCCGCACCTCGCCCTTATATCCCCGGCAGTGCTTCTCCACCCCCTCTCCACCCTTCACGCAACTGCACACCCTCACACCCCTCTCAGCCATGACTTGGTGCTGTTCGCGCTCGTCGCTGTGTTGATTGTGGGCGGGGGGGGGGAGGGGTGGGTTTGAACTCTGATCGCAGGGGTGGGCTAGAACTTTGATCGCAGGGGTGGGCTGGAACAGGGAGATGTGCCAGCGAGATGATGAGGCGGCGAGCGAGCGAGATGAGTGGATTCGTTAGGGCGGCGGACTGATAGATGTAGTTTTACTATCTACTATCCCCCCTCCCCACCCACCCATTACGAGCTGAATAGACTGTAGTCCGTATATCAATAGACTGTAGTCCGTATATCCTGAGCGTACATCCCCCCTGACTGCAACCCCAACCGTCCATATCACCACACTACACTACACCGGCATCACTGATCCCGTTCGACGAGACCGAAACCAGAGCCGCAGCGCTCATCACGGGGTGCGAGGCCGTGCGACTTTGTGAAAGTGGTAGCGGGACTGGAGCGGGGAGAAGGAGTGCTCTGGCTCAGGGAAGAGGGTAGAACGCGCAGTGCGATTGCACGACATCGTGGGCTGTGGGATCGTGTTTAGGACCGCGGTGGACAACGCGAGGGTGGGCTCATGTACTCGGTAAGAACAGGGGACCAAGGCACCACCAGCCCAACAGAATTCAGTTACGTATCTCGAGTTCCTTCGCCGCACGCATCCGCACAGCCAAAGCCGGGAAGCACGACGCCCGCCTAGATAGTATAGACACTATAGATTGAAGGGAGGAGTATAAGGCACAAACATATCTCCATGGATCAGAATCATCGTAACCCCCCCGCACGTGTCAACCGAGCACGCTCTGCAACGCCAAAAAAAAAAAAAGCCAAAAAAAAAAAAAAACACTAGCCCCCAGAAATCCAAAATGGTTTGTTTGTCGAATGCTCAACCGCTGAAGAGGCTTGGCTTGCATGCAGCATACGTCGTGTGCGCGCACGATTCAACGCTCTGCACTGCTGTCTAGAGATGCACATCCGACGTTTGTGGTTTTTGCTCGGACTCGTCGATGCGGGCCGTGCGCGGTACGCCATGTGTAGTCGCTTGAACGCGGGACATGTAGATCCGAAGCTTCATGGGTCCTGCAGCACGCATGCATGACCAACGCAAAGTCTCAATGGCCGGCTCAGCGATGCGCAACCGACCCGATCAGAACGCCTCCGTTTTTCCGTACCACTCAGCGTACGACTCGGTGCTGATAAGCGAAGACGCATTGGTACTGATATGCGCTGCAGCTTTTCCTAGGTTCCTGGATGAGATACACCCAGGCCTTGGAAAGACACAGATCACATACCGCCCTTCTTCTTCTTCTCATCGGCTCTTGCCTTTCGCGCAGACAACACAAGCGGTGCGAGGGTGTTGAGCGGCTCTGATGTCTGTATGAAGGGATGCTGGCTCGCGTCAATGTCAACTCGTCACTAAAGGGGAGCATGTACGTACCACAAGAAGATCATGGGCGCTGGCGCGCTTGTCAGGATCCACCTTCAGCGAGAAGCCTAAAAAGTCGCGGAGAACTGGCGACAGAGCGTGCTCCTCCTTGATCTGAGGTGTGCCGTTCGTGGCGATGAGCCACAGCGCGCGCAAAGGACTCTCGTTGAGGTACGGCGGCTCTCCCTCAATCATCTCGATAGCCATGATGCCCAGTGACCAAATGTCGACCTTGCGACCGTACTCCTTGCGAGTGACAACTTCTGGCGCCATCCAGTACGGCGTACCAACCATGGTCGTGCGCTTGTTGTGGTGCTCGTTGATTTGAGCGCAGAATCCAAAATCGGTGAGCTTGATGTTGCCCTCGAGTGACAAAAGGATGTTGTCGGACTTGATGTCGCGGTGAATGACGCCCTTGGAGTGCAGGTGCTGGAGGCCGTGGAGAACCTCCCTGCAGACTGCCGCAATCTGGCCTTCCGACATGATGTTGAACGTGACCACGTCGGTCAAGCTGCCTCCCTCCATGTACTCCATGACAACCCACAGGTCACCACGCACGAGGAAACTGTCCATGAAGTTGACAATGTTCTTGTGCCTGCTGTCCTTCATGACCAGAATCTCGTTGATAATCAGGTCCTTCTTGGGCTGCTGCTCCAGGTTCATCTGCTTGATGGCTACGCATTTGTTGGAGCAATTCTCGTAAGCCATGTAGACACCACCGGAGGCGCCCTGGCCAATCTTGTTGAGCTGGCGGTAAAGCGTGGTGGGATCTGCGTTTGTGCAGATGGCGTTGAGCTTGGCGACGATATCCGGGCCCTGGCTTTGCCTCGGTCGCTGCCGTGGTCGAGCCTGCGCTTGAGGCGGCGCTGGGCCTGCACGAGCCTGCTGCGATGGGAGAGGAATGTTCTGCGGATCCATCTGCTGCGCGAGCAGCTGCTGCGGCGAGGGCTGCACGTGTGCAGGGGGCCCATGGTGGAAGGGCTGCGCTTGTGGCGCCTTCTGGCTGACGCTTCGGCCAAGATGGGGCGGCTGGTGCTTGTGGCTGTTCATCGAATGCTGGACTGCGGCCATGGCCTGGGCCTGCTGCTGCTGGTACTGCTGCGCGGGCGAGATGGCAGTCTGGCTGCTGCTGGGCGACTCAAAGTGCGGAGGCGTCCCACCCGTGGTGTTTGCGCGGCTTCGCGGCGCTGAAGAAGTGCCATAGGCGCTGTCCGTGGCCTGGGGAGAGGCGTAGACGACCGGGGGCGCATCGTTCTTCGGACGGAGTTGCTGGGAGGCGACCTGGGGTGCCGTCGGCGCAGCACGCGAGGGCACGAGGTTGGCCGAGCCTGCCGCAGCGCCCGGCGGGCGGGGAGCAGGTCGGTTGGGCATGACGGAGCCATTGGCCTGGGGCGTGTTCGACACGGGCGACGTCAGGCTGCGGGGCAGAGGGACTGGGGGCGGGGCGCGGGGGTTCTCGAAGCTGTCGTGCTCGTTGCGCGGGAAGCGCGGGCTCTGCGGCGGGCTGAGCGGCTGGGGTGCTCCGTAGGCGGGGTTGAGCGACTGGTGGTGGGGGTGCGCGGCGCCCATCTTCTCCCAGACTTCGTCCTCGCCGTTCTTCTCCGCGTTGGTCTTGTAGAAGTTGACAACGTCCATGGCGGCCTGGGGGTGCTGCTTCTGCTCCTGCTCGGTGATGCCGTTCTGCTGGAGCATGCGCTGCCATTCCTTGGGGAGGCCCTGGACCGAGTTAGCTACGGGATGCAGTCGAGGGCCGTCAGAGCGGGCATCTCATCAGGGCTCGGGACAACGCCTACCGTAAACTCGCCCGTCTCGTTGTCGATGCTGACGTGGGTGACGTGCATGGGGTTCGTCGGCGTCGAGATGGTCGGGCGGCGCGGCGAGCCCAGCATGTTGCTCATGAAGGCGCTAAAGGTACTCTTCTTCTTGCCGCTGTCGCGGGCGCGACCCTTGAGGCCATCGCCGTCGTCGCTGTAGCGGTTGCGCGGGCTCTTGGTGCCCGACGGCGGCGTCTCCATCTTGCGGGCAAGCTGCTGGAACGAGGTGCTCTGGCGCAGGCGCGGGCTCTTCTTGAACCGCGGGGGCTGGCTGCCGTCGGCCGTGTGCGAGTGCTGCGGGCCCGGCGGGCGGAGCGGCTTGGAGTGGGCGCCGGCGACAATGTTGGTGAAGCTGTCGCCGACTAGCTCGTGGCCGGACGGTAGGCGGGTCGGCGGGGCGTCGTGGAAGCCGTATGCGCCGCTGGCGTCGACGGTGCGGCTCTCGGTCAGCGGCGTGAGGAGCGAGGGCGAGCGGCGCAGGCTGCTGGCCGACGAGGCGGAATGGGCAGGGTGGCTGCTGCCGCTGCTGCTGCTGCTGCCGGCGGACACGCCAAGACCCTGCAAGGCGGCGGACTGGCTGCTGCTGCTGGGCTGGCTGCCGGAGCGGTCAAAGTACGACGCGGCGCTGGGGGCGCGCTTCAGCTGGCCGGCGGTGCTGTACTTGTTATTGTAGCTGACGGGCGGCGGGGCGCGGGCTCGAGTCTTCTTGGACAGCCGTCGCGCCTTGCTGTCTGTCCGCGGGTCGTCCATGACCACTCAGTGCTGGCGTGTGGGCGTGCTGACCCCGGGCTGCCAGCGTGTACCACGCTGCGGGCCAGGACCGTCCAGTAACGGCCAGGCAGGAGCCAGTCACAGCGTGCAGGCGGCGCGGCGAATCGCAGAGGGGCAGGCAGGCGAGGCAGGCGAGGCAGGCGAGGCGGGCGAGGCGGGCAACAGTCCAGGACGCGGGCAGAGTGCAACAATGGCTGGGGAGCTGGTAGGGAACTTGTCACTGGCTCGACGACGCGGTCGAGGGACAGCCGGCGCACATTTCAACCACGGCCTGCACAGCCTGCACAGCCCTGCACAGACAGCAGCCGACACGGCGTCTCTGCTGCTGCTAGCCAAACCGCCGACGGGGCCAACTGGGGCTGCCAGGCCTTGCGCTCGTCATCTCCACACGACGTCAAAATGAGTTTCACCTTGGCCCGCCCATCTCATTTCCAGCATCGCCGCCATGTGCCGGCTAAACGGCGTGTGCAGCACCGCAGCAGCTAGGGAGCCGTACGAGCACTCTACTCTGCGCCTAGGCCTCCACGGGCAGCGCTCGACACGTGCTCCGGTGTAACGTCGAACACGGCTATAGTCTTGAGAGCCCGCACTGGAGAGTCGGCCATTAATGATTCACCTTGCTGCTGCTGCTGCTGCTGCTACTGCTGCTGCTGCTGCTGCTGCTACTGCTGCTGCTGCTGCTGCTGCAAGGCACAGCATCAAAAGCAGCGCACACATAACCTTCTGAGCCCATGAAACGCGCCATGCAGACTGCAGACACCCGCACCTCGCCAGCGCAGCCTTCAGTAGCACCAAGATCCGCATGTGCAACTGTCAAACTCTGCAGACGAGACATGCGGTCATCTGTCAGGCACGCAGCAGCGCCTTGCCATCCAGCATCGTCCAAACACGCAGAACACGGCAGCAGCAACCTCACCTGCGACACAGCACGTTGTACGCGCACAAACCCTTGCGTTCCCAATCCGCGCTGGCGCAAGAGGAATTCAAACGCCCGCGGCCAAGCACCACCCTTCCGCCGCGGCAACGGCCCTTTTGCCGCACGCCACCCACGCACGCCAACCGCTCCGGCGAGCGTCACAGCCAACGTCCCGGAACCCGCTGATCTGTGAGGAAAACCACACACGCGGACCTGCCTCGAGTGCACGACCGCCGATCTCCAGGTCCATCGAGTTCTGGCCTCGAAAGCTGCGAGATTTCCAGGCGAGGGGCCGCTAAGCTAGCGAGATGGTGGATGGGGGGGGAGGCGGTATGGTCATTTCGGAGTGTCGACCCGGTTCTGGAGTGTTGTGTGATGTGTGACGCAGCTGCAGGTACGAACCAGATCGTATTCCCAACGTCCGCAGGTCGTCATTATTACCTATCGGCGCCAACCGTTGCTAAGCTTGATGCTCGACTGTGATTTACTAGCTACTGGCCTTGTTGTGCTTGACGTGCGACATGTGATGTTTTCCATTGATACCTGCATATTGCCTTGTCGCCGTCTTGTTGCTGTCTTGTTGCTATCTTGTTGCTGTCTTGTTGCTATCTTGTTGCT
>NW_022984799.1:261580-399924 GCF_010094145.1 Didymella exigua CBS 183.55
TCTTGTTGCTGTCTTGTTGCTATCTTGTTGCTGTCTTGTTGCTATCTTGTTGCTATCTTGTTGCTGTGCGAGTGTGTTTGTATGCACGCTCGCTGGACCAAGTCGGGTCATGGCCGCGCTGGGCATGTCTTGTGGCTGCGGGCACGAAATTGGGAAAGATAGAGGATGATGCCCATGCGAAGATCTGATCATGATACTGATTTTGATACTGATTTTGATACTGATTTTGATCCTGATCTTGAATTTGAATTTGATTCAGATGTTGATTCAGATGTTGATCCTGATTTTGATCCTGATCTTGAATTTGAATTTGATTCAGATGTTGATTCTACTTTTACTTTTACCTTCACTGCTAGTAGTCTATCGTCTTTTTGATCGCGTCGTATACTCCTGCGAATGGTTAGCCAGAGACTCGGTAGCAAACGCGTAAACCTACTCGTCACATCCGGAATGATGATCTTCTCAAACACCAGCCCCGTGTGTGTCGCCCACCCCGCAACCCGCTTGACGGGCGCCTCCAGCCTCAAGAAAGCCTGCTCCTGGATGGTCGCCGCGACCTCTGCGCCGACGCCGGCGTTCATCATGCTCTCGTGCACCACGATGGCGCGCCCCGTCTTCTTCACGCTGCTCAGCACCGTCTCCCGGTCCCACGGGTAGATCGTGCGCAGATCGATCAGCTCCACGCTGCACCCAAAGTCCTTCTCTGCCGCGGCGATGGCTGCCGAACACGTGTACAGCGGTGTCCCGTACGAGACAATGGTCACGTCTTTGCCCGTCTTGAGGACCTCGGCTTTGTCGAGGGGGAGGTAGTAGGCGTCGACGGGGACCTGCTCGACGGCGGCGCGGTACAGGATCTTGGGTTCCATGAAGATGACAGGGTCGGCGGCGCGGATAGAGGATAGCAGGAGGCCCTTTGCTTGCACAGGCGACCGCGGGACGACGACACGGAGGCCGGGGGTGTGGGTGAAGAGGGCCTCGGGGGACTGGGTGTGGTATCTGCTTCTCTTAGTAAGACACGGGAGGGAGGAAATGGTCGACGTACAGGGCTCCGTGCCCGACGCTGCCGCTGGGCATCCGGATTGTGAGGCCGCCGCAGTGGACGCCTGTGCTCCCGGATCTGTAGCGGTACTTGGCTGCTTCGTTGTGGATCTGGTCGAATGCTGGGAAGACGTAGTCGGCGAACTGGACCTCGGCGACTGGCCTCAGCCCCTCTGCGGCTGCCCCAATGGCAAAGCCGACGAGGCCCTGCTCGCTCAGTGGCGTGTTGAAGACGCGGTCTGTGCCGAAGTCTGCGGCGAGGTTCATGGTGCAGCGGAATACGCCGCCGAACTGGATGTCTTCACCAAACACGAGCACCCTCTCGTCGGTCTGCAGCGCATAGCGGAGGGCCTCGTTCACCGCGGTGTAGAGGTTGATGCGCTTTGTTTGCCCTTTCCGGATGTGCTCTGGCAGCTCTGGATTCGCGAGTGCTGACTTTGACGTGTGGTTCAGAAGAGGCGTCGAGTCGTACTCCAGCGGGACGTTCAGTCTTGCACCAGCTGCTGCAGCGGAATACTGCTTGCTGTGGGGCTTGGAAGGACGTGTTGGGTGGAGCGACGCTTGAGGCCTGAGCAGATACCGCGACAGGGCGCGCATTGAGGGTGTTTTGGCGGCCATGGTGTGTTGTACTGAGGAACCGCGGTGGACTGTAGCAGTGCTCTACACAGCAGAGCAGAGCAATTCGTTCACCCCATGCCCCAGGCGGAAGGAGTGAGTGCGGACGCTCGGCTCATGCTCCTCGGCGGACGCGCTTGATGTCGGCTTTACCCCAGATTCCGGCGCCGAGAGTCCACCAAGCGCATTCGGCTGGTTTGGGGACGGGCGAGGGCGGCTGACATAAGGGCTGAGTAAGCATCTTCACGTGCAGCGTCCATTGGAGCGCGGGCCAGCGACGCTAATAATGGCAGCAAGATGACGTCCTGGGCTCCGCTTCGCTGAACTGGTTCGAACGGCGGGGCGCAACCAGACCTTCCTCCTGCAGCAGCGGCGGAGGACCTGTCAGACAGTCGTCTGGATCTCTGATGTGGCAGCGCGGTGCTTGGGCACGGCATTATTGGGAGCGTCGAGGGCACCTCGCGGAACACGGCACCGCATGCCAACAGTTGGGCAGGCCGGACTGTGAGATTGCCCAGGTGTTCGCGCTGCAGTTTGTTGCAGTTTGTGCCGTGACCCACCCGTGCACAGTCCGCCCGCTGGCCGCGCCATCCGCGAATTTGACCAGTCTGTGCCGCTGCGACTAATACTGCGACTGCGACTCTTTCGTCACTGCAGTCTGTACTGCGTTCCCTCGCCGCCCGCGCGACACGCATTACTTCCCACCGCACCTGGGTGCTGCATCTGCCATGGCCGCCGCCCTCAGCGCCCCAAGAGGCCTCAATGGCTCGCGCGCCGGGCGCGTCCACATGCTGCTCGTCTGCGTCTTCCACGCCTTCGCGCCCCTGGCCAAGGCCCTCCCGCTCGCCGGTCTCGTCAGCGCACGCGCCGATGAGGAGCTGCCCAAGTCGCCCGACGACGCGAGTCTCTGGGTCTATCTAGGCATTGCCGTCGCCCTCGTGCTCGCCGGCGGCGTCTTCGCGGGCCTGACCATCGCGTACGCGCACTCCATGCAGCCGTCGTGGCCCCGCTAACATGTGCGCAGGCTGATGGGACAGGACGAGATCTATCTGCAGGTCCTGGCCACGTCGGGCGAGCCCAACGAGCGCCGTACGTCCAAGAAGGTGCTGCGCCTGCTCCAGTACGGCAAGCACTGGGTGCTCGTCACGCTGCTGCTGAGCAACGTCATCACCAACGAAACGCTGCCCATTGTCCTGGACAGGTCCCTGGGCGGAGGCTGGCCCGCCGTCCTCAGCTCCACCATCCTCATTGGTACGCGCCGTCCGCGCCCGCGCTGCCGCGCCCATGCTGACCCGTCTAGTCATCTTCGGCGAAGTCGTCCCCCAGTCCATCTGCGTCCGCTACGGCCTGCCCATCGGCGCCTGGTGCGCGCCGCTGGTCCTTGGCCTCATGTGGATCATGTCCCCCGTCGCCTGGCCCACGGCAAAGCTGCTCGACTACCTGCTCGGCGAGGACCACGGCACCACGTACAAGAAGGCCGGCCTGAAGAGCCTGGTCACGCTGCACAAGTCGCTGGGCCACGCCGACGAGCGCCTCAACGAGGACGAGGTCACCATCATCTCCGCTGTGCTCGACCTCAAGGCGAAGGCCGTCGGCAGCATCATGACCCCTATGAAGGACGTCTTCACCATGCCTTCCGACACGGTCCTGGACGAGAAGATGATGGAGAACATCCTGTCCGCCGGCTACTCGCGCATTCCCATCCACACCCCCGATAACCCGAACGACTTCGTCGGCATGCTCCTCGTCAAGATGCTCATCACCTACGACCCCGAGGATGCTCTGCGTGTGCGCGAGTTCGCCTTGGCTACTCTCCCGGAGACGCGCCCCGAGACCAGCTGCCTGGACATTATCAACTTCTTTCAGGAGGGCAAGTCCCACATGGTGCTCGTTTCCGACTTCCCCGGCGACTCCCACGGCGCCGTCGGTGTCGTCACCCTCGAGGACGTCATCGAGGAGCTCATTGGCGAGTCAGTAGCCCACATGTCTCAGCTGCACGAAGCATACTAACACGAGCAGGGAAATCATTGACGAGTCTGATGTCTTTGTTGACGTCCACAAGGCCATTCGCCGCATGGCCCCCGCCCCGCGAACCCGTGTGCCCAAGGGTGCTGTTGTCCTGGACGGCTCCCACAAGCCGTCCGAAGCGCAAGTCATCGGTGGCGAGACTGATACGGAGCAGAACGGTGGCCCCCGCAAGATGTCAATGCCCGAGCAAAGCGACCTCCGCCCGGCTACGTTTATGCTTCGTCGCCGCAGCACTGGCAACAAGGGGTCATCGGACCCCCTTCGCGCCGACGACCCTGAAGTCATGAAGCATCTGAAGCACCTCGGCCCCTCGAATGCTGCCAACCGCCCCAAGTCCACTCGTATTAACACCGTCAAGATCAAGCCCGCTCACACGAACTCTCCGGGCCCCGAAATCCCCGCAACGATCCCCGAGGACGCGCGTCCAGCGTCGCAGGGCATCCTAGCGCAAGAATCGCACGCGCCTGAAGGTGGAATCGGCGAGGGTCTCCTCTCGTCTGCCGCCCGTGAAGCTAGCGACGGCGTGCACAGTTTGGCCGTTGGATATGGTACAATGGCTACGCCTAGTGGCGACCGCATGTCATGGAAGTCTGGCAAGACTAGCACCAAGAACGCGGGTGAAGATGCGATTTCTCCGGGTGCTCAGCCATTCCCCTCTTACGCTGAGGTTGCGGCGGATGGTGCCAACGGCAACGACCAAGACCAGTCGCGCGGACGACGCAACTCGCACAGCACTATTGGTTCTCTGCGCTCTGGGAGATCTCGCTCGCCTCCTAAGAAGCGCCACACAGCCCGCAGCGGTAGCATCTCTGAGAACGTCATCGACGTGAACGGTGTGAAGAAGATCGTGCTGGAGACTACAAGTTCTAGCGACTCCGAAGACAAGCTCGCAGGCAGCCACGCTGACAGTGCTCAAGATTCGCGACAGCAGTCCGAAGATGAATCGCTGCACGCAAGCAAGAGTGATAGCAAGAAGAAGAGGAAGAAGCGAGGTAAGAAGAAGAACAAGGGCGGTAACAGCAGCGAGTCGCAACCCCTACTGGGCAACCAGTAACCCCGGTTCTTCTTCGAATCGTGTTGTTGATGAGCAAGTTTTAGCATTCGCAGAGATGAGCGCGAGCGTGGGCACAACAGGTTCAAGCAGGACCGAGAACACGAGGCCTGGCGTAAGTCGGTCTGTCATGGAACGATTCAAAAACAGAATTCTTCTTCGCGACGAAGCGTGTGCAGGCGGCGGGGAGGACGCAGAGCGTACCGCGTAATGGACATACAAATGGGCTGGCACATTTCGGGCTTCTTTCTATCAATGGGTTTTGTATCATATCAAAAGTAAGCACGGCGTCGTCAGCGGTGTTACTTCCATCTTTAAATGCTGAGCTTCGTTTCCTGTGCCGTGTGTGTGCGGGCAAGTTCCTCGCCTGCATTTCTACAGCCCGTGTTCTCCATTCGAATGATTTTGGATTGACTGGTAACGCTGCTCCAAGAATCAACGCAGAACCTGACGCCATCCTGGTATGCAGTGGTAAACGCACACTCAACGAACCCACTCTCCATTCTCCACACTCACACCCCGCGTGGCACCGCTCAACACACGCATAGTTCTCGCTTGTCTCGACGCTGCTCTTTCCCCCGCTACACGCAGCGCGACGTATCTAGGTGCCCCGCACTGGCGTAAAACTCTTTTCCAGGCCTACTCCACCCCACCGCGCCCGGCCATGGACCGGTACTCGTCATATTTTCAGGTTTGAACTCATACATATATGTTTTGTCAGGGCACCGTTTCATCAACCACAGAAACACGGTTTTGTAGTGTATGTGCCCTGATCTCTTCGAATCCAATCAGATAACTAATATACCTTCACAGGTAGCGGTTATCACTCCGGATTCTGATCACTTCAGTATCTTCCGGCAACCCCGGTTCGATTCCGGGCAAGACCTCTTTTTGCACTGCGGAGGGCGCTGAGCCTGTGTGGTGGTGGTGAGTGACATTAGGTTGGGGGGTTTGTTTTTGGTGCCGGTGCGGCGCTAGGTGCGAGAGGTTTGGAAACTTGAGTGATGTTGGGAGGTGTAGCGACTGACTTGCGCGGGGTTGCGTTTAAGGATGTGGTGGGTGTGTTTGATGGTTTGTTTGCTGGTGCATAGCATCGTCGAGGATATTTTGGCTTGTGCCAGTGTTGTGTCTTTGGACTTGTGTTTTGCGTCACGAAGGACGAGGATCGCTCATCCCTCTGTTGCCACTCTCTGCCCGGCCAGAGATGCTGGATACTATAATATAAGGGCTTAGGTCCACACAGGTTCGACGTATGCCCTAAACGCGAAGGTAGAGTTGAGATTCGACGCGGCGCTATGCGGAATTCGCGATATCTGACGGCACGTGGAGTCTTACAGTCAACACATAGAACTGCAATGAGGATCGTTCGTTATGGAAATAGCCGTGGTCCCTCAATCGGAAATAGCCGTAGTCTTTCAATCAGAAATAGCCGTAGTCTTTCAATCGGAAACAGCCGTGGTCTTTCAATCGGAAAGTACCGCGGTTTCCTTCCTTACTGAAGAAGACCTGTAGTGTATGTAGAGTGGGCAGGGATCTTGCATTTGTGTATGAGCTTCACTCCACACCTCTTCGGACTCATGCCTTCCCACTGCTCCCGCAGATGTCCATCCACCGCTCCGTCTCCGCTTGTATAGCGTCCATCTGCTGATCAATCAGCTTCACCAGCGGTGTGCTCGCCGCGTTCTTCCGCAGCACCTCGTTTCCAACCTCCAGCAGCAACTTGTTAACGTTCAGCTTGATCGCGCCAGCGCGTATGCACCTCTCCATGACCGCCGCGGGGAAGTCATTTGTGCCGTGCAACGCAACTAGGACGCGCTTGTTGATTTGCTTATTGATTGCCTCGAGGCGGTCAAAGTGGATCTGCCCCTCTGCGGGACCGGAGGGTCCGTAGTCGCCGTGCACGTTGCCGACGGAGGGCGCGAGGATATCGATGCCGGCAGCGATGAATTTGTCCACGTCTTCGGGGGATGTGAAGAGTGCTGCTTGTGTCGTCAGCTGTGAGAGCACACTAGATTGTGCTGTAGCGACTCATACCCTCCAGGTCGCCTGTATCTGCTATGCCGTCTTCACCACCATTTATCCTCCCACTCTCGGCCTCTACAGCGATGCCCTTCGCATGGCACTCTTTTGTCAGACGTTCCGTCTTCTCGAGATTCTCGGCCTCTTCGTAATGCGACATGTCGACCATGACGGAGTCGACCGGTAGAGTCGCGATAATCTCGCGGATCTGCCCCTCATTCTGCGCATGGTCGATATGTAGTGACAGCGGGACTTTCGCTGTTTTGACCGCATGCGCAGCTGCGTGTGCCAGCAAAGGAAGCTGTGTGAGGGTCGAGGGGAACAGTTGGATGATCAGTGGTGAGCGCTTTGCTTCAGCGGCGCCCACGAGTGCTTCGAGCTGTTCGACGTTGTAGCTAGAACATGTCAGTACTGATATCGTGAGGTTATTGGTTCTATACGAACGCAATGGCTGCAAGCACTCCATATTTGCCTGACGCTGCAGTGTTCAGGATGCGCAATGTGCGGTTCTTTTCGAGACTTGTCATCTTGTATGGTGGACGTACAAATGTACGACCGGTGTTGCAGAACGCGTGGAATGCGAGAACTCATCTCGGGTCTGCATTCACCCCCATCATAGCTTTCGCAGTGCATCGGAGCCGCGGTCTTCTGCCCGTCAGGGACATTCGGAGGTGTCGCGGGATTGCAACAATGCGATTGGAGCTCGAGTCGAGCCACTGCCATGCCGACGTGGAGTTCGCGCTTGGTCGCTCGGCTGCTCCCGAGGAACCTGTGTACGGTAGAGAAATGTGCCCCGTAACGAGACACGACTGTCATTGCCCAGTCCCAGACTGCCAGAGAGCTGCCCGTTGCCGTTGCCGTTGCTGCCTACCCCGCATCCGGCCCCACATAGAAGCAGGTCTTAGATGCGGAGGCTGAGAAACGTGGAGACGCGCGCTTGAAATATGTTCCTCGCATTGTGGCTGAAACAAATGGGCCCTGATACTGTCAATGCAGCCAATTGTTTCTCGTCAAGCCTCTATCATATGTACAAGTTCAGAAGTCCACGAACGAGTGGTTGAGTATTGTTGCAAAGGGGCTGTTCGGCAGTCGAGCAGAAGATTGGTTAATGCTAATTTTATTGCTGTGCTCGCCAATGTGTTGTAAGATCGTGCACGAGACTTCTTGGGGGGAACTTTGTGACCTCTAGTGTCTCTTCCAGCAGCTGGAGAATGCCCGCTTGCTTTACAGGATCCCGTGCCGCGAGACCAGCTGCACATATGTTAGTTGAGCCGATTGTGTGCTGAGATCAAAACTTCTCACCTGTATACAGTGCCCTCACATTGGACATGGCACTTGGTATCTCTCTGCCCTGATGAGTGCTGGCTATTCCGCATACAGTATCAACGCTTTCATCGAGTAGACGCTGTCGATGGCGCATGTCTTCCATGCCACCCGGCGAGGGCTCATTGATGGCAACGATGATACGCGAGACGTGATATGTCTGCATCGCCGCCGCGTGCGATGGAGGATGTATCCATATCGGCGGGAAGAGGGTGTCTTGCGCTGGTAGTGCAGGTCTATATATCGGCTGGAATGATGATCCCAAGATATTGTACCAGTCGTTCAGTGCTTGGGTAAGCTTCTTGCCCTGTTCGATCCGGGTGTCTACGTCGTATTTTTTCACAGACTCGGTGGCTGCGAAATCGACGCAGCGTCCACAAATATAGATGATTCTTAGACAGAGCTCATCCGGCGTCAAGTCATCGAGACGTCGCAGCGGTCTCCAGATAGTTAGTACTCTACGGCCTTCTCGAAATGCAACCCAAGTGTCCTGTCGGATCCAAGCCCACCATGCTGCTCGTCGAAGCGGATCTCTGCATTCACTGTGCTTGAGTCAGCCATGCTCTGTGCTTCTTATCAAAGCTGCACTCAGCCCATCATCCGAGCCACCTACATCTCACCAATGATGTACTGGGGCAAAATCTTCGGCATGGTAACTTGCAAAGAGCTACTCACCCATTGTTGTTCTGGGATCGCTGGATCCAAAAGATACCACGCAGATGACGTTCCCATGCGCCGTTGTTGTACTGGCCTTCAGCATCAAACATCTCATAGGTGCTGATCAGCAGTGCAGTCGAGATGATTTCCCGAGACTTAGAGTAGCTGCCCTGGTTGAGATTCTGGGACAGGTAGTGAAGAGTCTCGTAGTAGTACTGCGTCGCAACGTTGAGAAGAGGATTCATTATCTGAGGTTCGCTACCGGTCTGTAGGAACGGAAATTGATTGAGTCCAGCCATGTGGCGTGCTGCAACTGCCAGGAGTGATTTCAGTAGGCCCAGGTTGTGCACAGCTAAACGAGGCACAGATGTCGAGAATTGCCGCGTAGGGTCGCAAAGATCCAATATCGGACCCACTACCCCGACATAATGTTGGAACAGCACCAGCTCATCGTCAGTCAAAGGAATTGTGTCAATCAAATTCCATTGGTCCTGTAGAATTGGGGGCAGTCTTAGACTTTCGACCGGGGAAGCGACGGAGATAAATGGTGACCCTAAGTGTGCGTCGTTGTCTTGGTCTGGTGATCGTAATTGGGGATCAAAAGCTGAATCATCTCGTTCAGGGCTTTCCCTCTGCGACGGGCGTGGCTTCTCGACTTCCAGATTCAGGTTGTACTTTGCAACATTCTGGATTGCATCCTCGGCAAGCAAGTCGTACCATTCGTAGGGAGCTGAGTTTGGCGATGGCATGGAAGCAACGCTTCCAGTCGTCAAGGGTGAATCGAATTGCAATTCTGGCGAATTGCTGAACGGAGTGTCACTTGTGATCGACTTCCTGGCTAGTGCCGGCGATGGCATTGCTTGCGCCGATGGCGTCGGCCCGTTGGGTGCTGTGCTTGTTGAAGCATCGTTGGGCGACGCATATCGACATTCTCTGTCTGACTTGATACATGTTGCGCAGCGTGGTCTCTGCTCGTCACATTTGATGCGACGCGATCTGCAGGTCAGGCTGGATTTGCAATCAGCTTGGGCCAACACAGAACGAAACTCATCGGTGAGTAGGACCCCGGTGCGTGGTTCCACCAAGAACGCGTAGTCTCCAAGGGCAGACTTAAGTGTCGGAGCGAATGTTGTCACAGGGTTCACTCACCAACCGGTCGTTGTCCTCAATCCCCTTGCTCTGGAGGGACGCGGCTTCCGCGGTTTAGGAGCGGCTGATGATGTAACCGGCATCTCGGATAAGGATGCACATGCTGAGATGACTCCGCTTTGAGGTCAAGACTTGGCTTCTGGTAAAGACGCGTAAATGGGCTGATTTGCTGCTGCTCGCGTTTGTGTGGGGGCACAAGAACTCTTTTGATTCCGACAAGTCAGCTCTGCGGATGCGGGCGACTTACAATCACGTGATACTGTGGGAATCAATGCAGAGCTCGGTTCCAGACAAAGTCGTGTCAATTCTGTCACTTGGACCTCGCAGCTGTAGAGACTCCGACCTCCCAGAACAACGGCCCGGCCGGAGTAAATAGTGTACCCGAGCTTTGGCAAGACTTGGCCAGGCAGCCTCACTGATCGTATCCATGCCACAGCCCAGTCGCTAGTGTTGAGCCTCAAGATGTACGCTTGCGATTTGAAACGTCGATAAAACTCGATGCATTTGTGCATTGATAGACGGTCTGTCAGTTCTTGCCGTGGCTTAGTCAGATTCGGTGCCACACTTTCCTGCTCAGCAATCCTGCGACAGATCGTCAGAAGTGCGCACGTTTTTCCATCAAGTACATCATCGCCTACTGCAAGCACCAGGTCGAGCGTCTCTGAGATAATGTATGTTATTCGTGCTATGGGAATCGAAAGGCCTCAACCTGTATCGGAACTCCTTCCAATGCAACCACGTCTAACCATTCTCCGCCAATCTTCCTTTACCACGCGCCTACGATACCAGCGATAGGAATATCGATTCCTGTGGTATATGAAGCGCTGTCGCTGAGCAGGTAAACATATCCTCCACCTAGCTCCCTGGGGTCCGCGAGCCTAGGCATGCCACCATAGTAGTGCATCTTCTCCGCGAAGTCGGGTGCGCGCTCGATCTTGTAAGTCATCTGCGTCCTGACGAATCCAGGAGAAATGCTGTTCACGCGAATACCGTGTTTCGACCACTCCATGGCAAGGGTGTGTGCCATGTTGCGAATAGCCGCCTTAGTACCGCCGTACGGTGCGGATGGACCAGCCCGGTTGGGCCGGTAAGATGTCATTGATGCAGTGAATACGACACTGCCCTTGATACCGAGCTCGATGAACTTCTTTGCGGCTGCTGTAGCGCAGTAGTATGCGCCGAAGACGTTGAGGTTGAACATCTGCTCGAGTTGAGCCTGGTCGAAGTTCAATGCGGGCTGGTGCTTGGTCATGCCGGCGTTGGCGACCATGCCATGGATGGCCCCAGATTGTGCGACAATCTGGTCAACTGCTTGGATAACGCTCTCTTCTAAAGTGACATCGCAGTTCAGGTAGTGCACACGCTTAGGATAGGCCTTCTGGAGGGCCTCGAACTCCTCCCCAGGCTCGAAAAGATCCAGTGAGTAGACATGGGCGGCTTCATTTGCCAGGAAGACCTGCGCAAGCCCGAGACCAATACCGCGGTTTGCTCCTGTGACGGCGATGACTTTGTTCTTCAGGGAAACCCTCCAGTCGAAAGACTCGTCGGGCATCGTCGACACATACGGCGGGATGCCTGTTTGCTCAACAATTTCAGGCTTCCCACTGCTGCAGCCACCGGTAGGCACAGATGCGGCCTCGGAAACAATGGCTGAAGGGGACATTCTGCGTTGGTACAAATGAGTAACTCTTACGAGTGGAAGGTAAGGCGAAAAAGAGGGGGAATTGAAGCTATGAATGGACTGTCGCTGCGTGCTGGAACATTTAAGTATCAACCAACTTCCACCTCCACATGCTGTGTGTCGATCAAGACCAACGGCCCTTTGCCGATTAAACTCGAAAACCCAAACAAGCCTACGTTAAGGCCCGCTCGGCACCTTGCCGATTTGCGCGTTGAGGCTGCTCGCAACGAGCTGGTGGACTAAATGCCGATCTAGCGTTTTCCCGTTGCCTTTCTCCGCATCTTACAATCGCGCTAGTCACCGTCTCGAGGCACAGTTTTCCTGCAGAGTGCCACGGACAGGCGAACATCAGCATCACGGAGGACCAACAGTCCAGGGACCAACGAATGAGGATCGCTGATCCACAAACCTGGAATTGCATCCAGCGAACCTGGTGACATCAGCCCGTCTCCGGGGAGGTCTGGGGTTGACGAGAGGGACCGTGAACCTGGGGTGGACTTAGCTCGTTCAGAACACCATCAGCGAGACGTGATTGCAGGTTGAGCTCATCCTATAAAGCTCTGGCGACACCTCACCATCGGGTTGCCCATTCCAGCTGCGTCTATCGGTGACCCTATAGATACGAGGGTCACTCCAGCTCTATCACGACTTCTTTGTGTTAGACGTCTCCACATTTATACTCCTTGCCACACATATCTCAGTGCGCCATGGAGACACCAAAGTCCTACGAAGGTGCCGACTTGAAAGTGATGGACACTTCTAAGGACCATGTCGAAGTCTTCGAGGAGCTGACATGGACGCCCGAGGAAGAGAGGAAGCTGGTCCGGAAGATTGACCTGTATCTCCTGCCCACAATCTGGCTCATGTACCTACTGAGCTATATGGATCGTACGAAGTGAGTTGCATCGTGTCGAAGATGACTAGATTTACACTGACCGATCATTAACAGCATTGGCAACGCAAAGATTGCAGGCATGTCGGACGATCTGAAGCTCACCTCGAACGAATACTCTATCGCCTTGGTTGTTTTCTTCGTTACATACGTCGCATTCGAGCCTGGTTCTAATATGATCCTTGTCAGGTGGAAGCCGTCGCTGTATCTCCCTACTATCATGGCCATCTGGGGTGCTTTGACATGCGTCATGGCTGCAATCCATCAGTTCAACCACCTTGTCATTCTCCGCATCTTTGTCGGTGTGTTTGAAGCTGGTTTCGCTCCTGGTATCCTGCTCATTATATCGTCTTGGTACAAGCGCGATGAGCAGTCCAAGCGTTTCGGTGTGTACATGTCCGCTGCTATCTTGTCTGGCTGCTTCGGAGGTCTCCTGGCAGGTGCTATTACTGGCGGTTTGGAGGGTGCAGGTGGCCTGCGCGGATGGCGATGGCTCTTTATTATCGAAGGTGTCGCAACAATCGTTTGGGCTGGTATCGCCTCCTTCATCCTTCTCGACTTTCCCGCTACGAGCTCGCGCCTCACCGAGCGCGAACGCGCCATCGCTGTTGCCCGTCTGCGTGAAGGCGGCGTCAAGTCATATGCTGAAGGCGACGACCGCATGGGCAAGCTCAAGTCTTTTAGGCTCGCTATCTGCGACTGGCGCACCATCGGCTTCGTGCTGGGCTACATGGTACGCCTTAGTCCTACAATCTTGAAGCTTCGAATACTGACTTGAAAAAAAGGTCATTGTCGGCTCCAGTACCCTCAGCTACTTCTACCCCACTCTCGTCTCCGGCCTCGGCTACACCGACCGCGTGCAAGCGCAGTACATGACCGCGCCCATCTACGCCGTGGCCTTCGTCTGCACAGCCATCACAACGTTCTTTGCAGACCGCGTGTCCAACCATCGTGGCCTGCTAATCTCCTCGTGGCTCGCGTTTGCGCTCATCACAGCCATCTGCGTCTGCGTCATCTTCGACTTCACAGCGCGGTATGCGCTGCTGGTGCTTATGGCTGCGGGATTGTGGGCTTCCAACGCGCTCGCTTTGAGTTTTGCAAGTGCAACCTTTGGTGATATGGAGCCTGAGGTCAGAGCTATTGCATTGGCGCTCGTCAATGCTATGGGTAATCTAGCCCAGATCTATGGCGCGTACCTATTCCCTGCGGAGGATAAGCCGAAGTACCTCATGGGTTTTGGTGTCATCTCGGGTATGCTTGGATTTGGTACTTGCGTCTACATCTTCATGCACGTCGCTGTGCGTAGGAAGGAGGGTCTCGGCTGGTTCTAAGGCGATTGTGGATTACTCTTAAGATGTAGAAGAACGACAGAATTGATACCCAGTACGTGGCTTGCTTGGCTTATTTAGATCTACAAAACGACGTCTCCAAAAGCTCTGATACACAATATCCCTCTCATACTTCATCGATGCCTCCATCTTGTTCCAACCACTCCTCGTTTGTGAGCGTAATGAGCCATATGCGACAGTGCGACAAGATCCGTCTTTCATCTTAAAACAAAGACCGAGCAGAATTGTTTTGAGGTAAGTCCAAATCCTAGTGAAGGGATTGTAGAGTAGAGAATGAGATGATCAGTGTAGGAGATTTCTTCACAGAATGACTGCATGCTTCTGTGTCAAAAAACTGAGCGCCGGCGCTGCCAGATGGTCGATGTAACTTTACTATCTTGGCGGTCACAGATCTACAATATTATCATCATTTGTGAAATCCGACTATTCCATAGTCTCGCAAGTGACCGTAGTGTACACGTTATCCTTCGTTGCCCTGCTGTACGGGCATACCTGTCTCGCCTTGTACACAACATTCTCGAGCTCCTCCTTTGATAGACCCCTAACCTTGACATTCATCTCCACCCTCAATCCCATGTCGAGATCCTTCATGCTACCAACGAGATGTACCTTGGTCTCAACGATCGAATCCTCGGGTGTCGTCGGCATCTTCACGTTGACGGAGGGGGCGACGGCGTTCATAGCGGATTGGAAACATGCTCCTAGTCCTTGTGAGGGCGTGATCGGGAAGAAGTGCAGAGAATGAAAAGGTAGAAAGAAACATACCATAGCCAGCAGCAAATAGCTCCTCAGGGTTCGTCTTTCCCGCGTCGCCCTTACCACCGAGGGCTTTGGCCATGGTGAGCTCGACCTTAAGGTTCTCACCATCAACGTGGCTAGCCAACGATCAGTCAAAATCGCTCATTGCAAATAGCCTGATTATCGTACCCAACGCGTGCTCCTACAACCTTCGCATGTGCAGAGTACAGACTTGGTGCTGTCTCTGTGTTCAAAGAGCGACGAGGAACCGAAGTGATACTCCTGGGCGAGACGCGCATGGCGCTGCGCAGCATGGGTGTGAAAGATCTCGAGGCCATTGTGATTGACGTGATTGTTCAATGCGTGTTTCGCTAAATGAAGTAGAGACTTTGATGGTTGATGTGCAAGACTGAAGGAAAGACGAGTTGGAAGATGTTACCAGGGAGTTCTGATCTATTTTCACGAAAGATCCATCGCATCGCTGACGGCTTGTGACGTTTGGAAGTCGATGACGTGTGTACCTGAATGGAGGAGCGTTTAACGGCATACGGCTAGTGTGGAACGCGGATCTCCTGCGCTTGCGACTACGATCACTCGAATAGTCCTGGAGATCCCCGAGTGTAGGAGTTACGAGAATGGGTTGAGCATACTGTTGAATCGAGAGTCCAACTGGCAAGAGATGCTGGTGGCACCTGCATCACCTCAACAATCATTTCCGCCGACCCTCGTTCTGTGTCCTTCCTCCAGCACTTTGATAATCTGACCTTTCACCTTCCCGTATCTTTTCCAATCATCGTAATCATCAGCGAGATGTCTTGCCACTCCAAACAGAGAGGTTCCCTGGCTTGACATCACCCACTTGCACCCGTTCGATATTCTCTCAACCCCCCACCTGCGTGTGCTACGTGGTCACCCGAATTTTGGCACGCAACGGCGGAAACTGTTGGTTTGAGCTTATGCTGCATGGGCTGACAAATTATCTCAATACTCGTGCATGCGACTTTTGATGCGACTTTCACCACTGACCATGGCACGCGTTCCAGGACAGCACCTTCATCAGCCAATCTGTGCGGGGAGACCGGGATTGGAACTGTCTGTAATCGTCCCTTATGCTCATGAGCCTTCAGTCTTCTACGTGAACATCGGATTCAGCTTTCCAGCAACCCTCTCCATGACTCTCTGGGGCAGTAAACTCTCATAAACATGACTCACCCACTCACAGCACACGCGTCTTGTGTACGCTGGATCGATGATCTCTTCGATGCCGAACGCATTCGCCGTCCTCACTGGGTTCATGAGCCTATTGTACTCGTCGTCCAGTTCTTTGTATCGTTTGTCTCGCGCTTCTTTGCCTTGCTTCCGCTCGATTTCCTTCAGCTCGAAACTATGCCCAACCTCAATACCTCCTTCAAGAGGAAGTGAGCCCCACACTCCGGAAGGCCAGGCAACACGCATCCTTGGGTCTCTGCAATCAAGCATAATACCGCCCGCAACGCCATACACGCGGCGCACGATGATACTGAAGATGGGCATCGTGGTCGCGTAGTATGTTGCTGCGAGAGTCACGCCGTGGCGCATCGTCGCAGTCCGCTCGGCCACAGTGCCAATTGCATACCCAGGAATGTCAACGAACTGCAGCAGCGGTATGTTGAAGGTGTCGCAGAACTTGAGCATGCGCGTTATCTTTTGGCTGCCGAGCGCGTCGAGGGCGCCGGCATTGACTTCGCAGTTTAGGGAGACGATGCCTACAGGCTTTCCAGCCAAGCGCGCAAGGCCGACGATGGCGGTTGTTCCCCACAGGGCACCGATCTCGAAGAAAGATGAATTGTCGACAACGGAAGAGATGATTGCACGCGGGTTATACATTCGGTTCTTCGCGCGCGGGATAATGGTGCGCAAACCTTCGTCTGCACGATCGATTGGATCTTCGCTCTCAATCACTGGAGGTATCTGGGTTCCGACATTAGGCAGGTAGCTCAGCACCGTCCTCAGTTGCTCAAAACAGCCCGCCTCGTCAGGTGCGAGGTTGTCGATGGTTCCGTTTGTGCAATGCATACTTGGTCCCCCGAGGTCCGTGAACGACAGCCCCTCTTCGAATGTAGCATTTGCGACAACACTTGGTCCAGCGTTGAACAAGGAGCCAATGTTCCCGGCCATCACACTGAAGTGGCATGCTACTACGCGCGCAGCACCAAGACCAATGGCAGGCCCGACGACGGCGCCAAGATTGGGAATGCCCATGTTGAGCTGTGTGACGACTTGAGCAAATGAGGGAAGCGGCGGGACGTAGGAGAAGCCCATCGATCTTATTGTGGTCACCGAA
Source organism: Didymella exigua CBS 183.55 (assembly GCF_010094145.1). Classification (NCBI taxonomy): domain Eukaryota; kingdom Fungi; phylum Ascomycota; class Dothideomycetes; order Pleosporales; family Didymellaceae; genus Didymella; species Didymella exigua. The sequence continues at coordinate 278,444 of NW_022984799.1, forward strand.
CCACCTCCGCTTGAGCCGTCGACGAGCTTGACAATTGGCAGCTTGAGTGCAATCGCAAGTTTCTCCATATATATCTGCTAGCGTTGTCAGCACACCAATCCCTCTCGGTCATCAGGCCCCTTGAGGTGGACTTGCCGTCTTCTCTATCAGCGCGCCGTCGGCATGCCCCGCTCTGATTGAAAAATCATCGGCAGTAAACACTATCTTGCGACCTCTCAGCCGCCCGAAACCCTGTACATTGTTCGACGGTACGTATTCGAGCGGATCTTCGCTTCTCGGCCCTGTCTGCTTCCACTTCACTGTCCCACTGACGCTGCCGACTTCCGTAAAGCTCCCAGGATCCAGCAGTTGTTCGACTCTTTCGCGTACCCACAGTTTGCCTGCAACTTTCTGCCGCACGTAGCCTCTGTTTTTCAGATCGGGAGTGGATGCGATCTTTTGTAGGGCAGTGACCTGGCCCAGGATGTCCGAGTAGTCGGCGGGAAGATATGAGTTTGCACTCTTTCGGCGGCGTTGCCTAGTTGTATTGGACTTCAGAGTGAGGTGTGCGCTGACTTGGGCGAGGCGGTCGGTTGCTGTCGATGAATCCTTGGGCATGTCCTTGGACGCGTCTGCAGGCGTAGGTGGGGGCGCTTTCGGTGTATCGTCGCCGCCAGCCATGATTGCGCAGTCTCCGTTCCAGCCGATGTGAGGGTAGTATTGCTCCAGCAACGGAGCGGTGCACTTGCTCACATGGCGAAGCGGTACGGGAGATTATTGGTGTAGTATGGGGACATCTGGGGTACCGAGGCTCTTTGATGCTCCCCGCCCCGCTCTAACCGAATCCAGCCCATTGCGACTCCACGACTTAGATCTGAACGACCAGCATGCTTTCAAGTATTCTTTGACGTTCGATCTTGACGTCTCAGAGAGTGTGTACACTCGTAACGCTACCTCCTTACATCTTTAAGGACTCTAGTCTTTACACGTCCAATCGTCCAAGTACGATTCTGGAAGCTGAATCGCCGAAGTCACTACAACCCAGCAGGGCGTCCAAAGAGAACATTCCCAAACACGCAAAGCCACTCCAAGATGTCGAGACCACCACCGAGACCGATACAACGTCTCCTCATTGCTAACAGGTACGACTCCCAACTTCCACGTCAAGCAGATGCTGATGCAATTTTTGCAAGAGGCGAGATTGCAACGCGCGTAATATCCTCAGCTCGCGAGCTCGGCATCGAGACATATAGCATCTACGTCTCTGGCGATTCTTCGCACGCCGTGCGAGCTACTCACGCAGTCGAGCTGCAGTCAGCCGCAGATTTCATGGATATCAATGCTTTAATCGGGATTGTCAAGAAACACCAAATTGATGCCGTTCACCCGGGTTATGGATTCTTATCTGAGTCCGATCTTCTCGCAGAGAGGATGTGGGAAGAGGCTGGTGCCATGGTGGTAGGTCCTGGGTGGAGCATTCTAGCGGAAACAGGGGACAAGTTGAAGGCGAGACAGCTTGCTGAACGATGTACCTTCATCCCTGATGTTGCTTGTAAGCCATGCTAATCTTGTCAGGCAATGTTCCAGTATCTCCGGCACTGCAGACCCCCACAGATAATGTGGAGGACGTGCGCAAATTCGCTGCCAAAATCGGGTATCCGATTATGGTCAAAGCCGTTGACGGCGGCGGCGGTCGTGGTATCCGGCTAATTCGGAGTGAAGAGCACCTCGAATCGTCGGTAAAGAGAGCAGTGGAGGAGAGTCCGTCGAAGCGATTGTTTGCCGAAAAGGCAGCCGTGGACGGATTTCGCCATGTCGAGGTCCAAATCATCGGTGACGGGAGTGGCAACGTAACGCATCTGTGGGAACGAGAATGCAGTATTCAGCGACGATATCAGAAGGTTATCGAGATTGCACCGAGTGTCGTTAAGGATCGAGTGCTGATTGCGAGAGTGATCGTGGATGCGTTGAAGATGGCGAGACATGTGAGTTGGACATCTGAGACTCGACTGGAAAGTGCTGATAACAAAAAGGTTCGATACTTCTCCCTCGGTACATTCGAGTTTCTTGTCAACCCAGAAACGAAAGAGCATTACTTCTTGGAGGTCAATCCGCGATTACAAGTCGAACACACGATCACAGAATCCATTTCCGCGACCGACATCGTCAAAGCCCAACTTCTCCTTGCCCAGGGTGCGTCGCTGGAGACCTGCGGTCTGCCAACATCAACGCGTGATCCAGAGGTTCCTCCGCCAGCCCACTCGATCCAGCTGCGCATCACCTCCGAAAACGTCGAAAGCGACTGGTCCCTCTCTATTGGCAAGATCACAAACTTCCGCTTCCCGACTGGAAACGGCATCCGGATTGACACGAGTTTGATCGGCGGATACCCAGCTGTTGTTTCGGCGGACTTCGACAGCCTAATCGCAAAGCTCATCGTTACTGCTTCGTCGTGGGAAGATTGTGTGCGGAAAGCCCAGCGCGCACTGGAAGACACATCCATCACGGGTGTGAAAACAAACATCTCGGTGCTTGGCACAATTGTTGCGCATTGTGATTTCCTAGAAGGGAAGTGCGACACGCAGTGGCTGGAAAGGAGCCAAACAGACCTGCTCAAAGCAAGCCAAAATTTTACTGCATCCTCAAATCCGCTGCTACAAGACTCGACATCCGCAAATTCAGCACCAGAACTGAGCAATGCAAACACTCTCTTCCGCAAAGGTGACGCCTGGTCCCTCACCCTCTCGCCCCAAGGCCAACCCGGAGCCCAGCCAACGCATCACCTCGAACTTACAAAAGTCCTGCGCAACGACTTTCCCACTTCCCTGAACGCAGATGTATTGTTCACCTCCCCTACTGGCTTGACCCCGTATACACTCGCTTTGAACTCGACATCCACCAGCGCATCGGCGACTACCTCCCAACACCCACGCGCCAATCCTTCTGACCCGAGTCACATCAGCATACCATTTCCCGGTAAGCTGGTTGAGGTGCTAGTCGACGAGGGCGATTTAGTGAAAAAAGGTGATGTGGTGTGCGTGGTGCAGCAAATGAAGATGGAGCTTGAAGTGAGGAGTGGCAGAAGTGGGAGAGTGGGGTGGGTGTTCGAGGTTGAGGAGGGTGGGGAAGTGGATGTCGGATGGCTTGCTGCTATCGTTGAGGGTGAGGGGTCGAAGCTGTAAGGGAAGGGCGGCTGGGTCATTCAGATCAATGAGCCAATTCGACATGGTTGAGGAAGAGGCACATGAGACGACTAAGAGCAACAGGATCGCGTCAGTATTTGCTGCACAGTATGCAGTACGATGCTTCCATCTCTTTCCACTGTAACGACTTGTCCTTCTGCGAAAAGATTGCCTCGTTTCCGTGTTGCGTAACAATGAACTCAGCATCATGCCAGACGACAGTGAGTCCACCTTGCTGTTTCACAAGATATATCATCTGGGATACAGGAAACGACTCAATGAGGGAGGGGCATCATCTCGACAGATTAGGCCAGTGCATCGACGCCACAGCAATGAAGGAATTCTGTTCGAGAGCGGACAAGCAGATTTGCAAAGATGGATAAGGCTGATGATGCTCCTTTTCAGACCCGTATTGTGGAGTCGGGCATCAGGTGGAGCAACTCCAGCCGAGCCATTCGGAAGAACCTTCCCCATCCCAAAATTTCCCTTGCGCAAAACGTCTCGAACCCGCAAACATCAAGGCCGCAAATCTTCAAAATGGCCAAACGCAAACGCTCCGAAGCCTCGCCGGCGCTCGCAGACGCGACCCCTGCCGCCGAAAAACTCCTCAAATACCAAAAGAAGCAAGTCCTTGCCCGCCTTACCGCCGCGCAAAAGCCTCTCATTGCAGCGCTCCGCCTCGGCGCAGGCTTCGAACGCCAAAAGCACAGCCGTCGCAAAAAGACTGCGGTACAGAAAAAAGACACAAAAGCGCTCACTCGCCTCGATGACGAGTACCGAGCGCTCAAGGCGCTAGATCTGGAGAAAGTCGCGGAGCAGCATGTGCGGCGGACGATTGCGAAGGTCAAGAGTCTGAAGGACCACGAGGCACTGCCGGAAAGCGTAAAGGATATCGAGAAGGTGGAGAACGATCAGGCGAAGCTTAATGTGCTGGCGAGGCTGTATAAGATTGTGGCGGTAAAAAAGGAGGTCGATGCGCTGATTGACGATCTGAAGGAGATCGTTGGTAGCGCGGGAGGTGCAGTCAAAATGGAGAAGGCTGGAAAGTCGCAGAGCGGAGAGAAGAAGCGCAAGGTGGAGGAGAGCGAGCAGGAAGAGGAGGAGGTGGATATAGTGGATCTCAGCGATGAGGACGGCGTTGCAGCGAGGTTGCTCAATGCACGGATAGCAGCGCCTTCGTCTGGCGAGGAAAGCGACGGCAGTCTCTCTGATAATGAGCGCCCATCGAGTATAGGCGACAGCGACAGTGACAGCGAAGATCCAGGTGCCGACCTCGAAGCACCCAGCGACTCCAACGCCTCATCATTCGGCGGCTTCAGCGCCTCAAATTCCTCAGACAACGCCGTCACCCGCATAGCCCCTCCTTCCGACAAATCAGACTCCGACTCTGCCTCCTCTGTATCCCTTACCACAACAACGAAACCCTCCTCGAAACCCTCCGCCGCACCCACATCATCCACCTTTCTCCCCGGCCTCAGCCATGGAAACTACTTCTCCGGCGATGAATCCGCCTCCGATCTCGACGAGAAACCGCGCAAGAACCGGCGCGGCCAGCGCGCGCGCCAGAAGATCGCAGAAGCAAAGTACGGCGCGAAAGCGAAGCATATCGAGGTAAATGAGCGCAAGAAGGGGTGGGATGCCAAGAGGGGCGCTGTAGATACCGATGGCAAGATGAACAGGAAGGCGAGGAGGGAGGTGGAGAAGGGGCTGAAGGCAAAGGGTGGGAGGGGACCGGTGATCAGTGGAGAGAATGCTGCGCCGTTGGGCAAGAACAGGCTGGGTGGTGGTGATGTGGGACATGGAGGAAGGGGTGTGAGTGGCGCTGGTGCGGCAGGTGCAAGGATGGAGAAGAAGGGGCCTAAGAAGGATGATACAGGGCCTTTGCATCCGTCGTGGGCCGCGGCGAAGGCGGCGAAGGAGAGTAAGAAGTTGAAGATTGATCTCGGCGGGGCGAAGACGGCGAAGAAGATCACGTTCGACTGATCTACTGGATGGTCAGTGGATCGAGACACGCAAGAATTACCAGATACCCAAGAGCTATGGCAGGATTGATTGAGCAAGCGTTTGATATTGGAATGAGTGATTGTGCGTTGGTACTCGGTTCAGACCTAATTCTTACCTTGAGAGCTTCTGAGACATTTTGCATCGCTCAACGACATCGTCGTTTGGGAGAGCAAAGCAGTCGTAGCTGCGCCTGTGAGTGCTGGAGTTGCTATTCTGCCTCTGTTACTCATCCCCACCTCCAAGTCCTCTGGTCATCGATTTCTCACAGAGTGGTTCCTCGCCTAAAGATCAAACCTGCAGTCTTGCATTCGTGACGTAGCGCTTGCCGGTCAAGGTGCCTCGCTCGTCGACCGTCTCGCCTTACCACAGAGACTCAAAATTGTCAGGCGCATGGATCCTGCATGCGCTCCTCGAGTCTAAATCTGGCCTCGTACCCGACTCCCCTTGCCTCCTCTTATTTGCAACCGTCTTGAGTCGCTCCTTCCCCGTCCTAGGTTAAGCGGGTTCTGACGGGCGCTTGCGTACTTTTTATCACGTAGGTAAGTGCACATCTGGGCCCGGCGCCAGTACTTCACGTTCGACTTCCGCAAATTCCGAGGACGCCTCTCAACAACATCAGGGCTTGGAATACAGCCTTGTAGTCGCATTAGACTGTCTGTAAATTGAGGCGAGTTGCACTGCATGTTGACTGGCCGCTCTGCTCACCTCTTCTCAGGGTGACTCTGACGGATTCGAGTAGTTCGCTGGATTGCGGTCTTTCTCGTCCGCAGACTTGGTCTCCAGGGTGAGCATGCGGACTGAAGCTACACTCTAGGGCGTACTCGGGTTCAAAGGGCGTTCTTGAGAATCAACTTGAGTCCTAGCAAAGACTCGACTCGATACTGCGATCAACTCGCGGCAGAGATTATTTCGGCACAAGAGCGTTCGAGTCCATTTAAAGATGTCGTAGTTGCTGACTCGAGAGAATTCGACGAAAATCAACTGAATCATTTGTCCAAGTGCTTGTAAACGCTCGCCATGCACAGGGCCTTGCGAGCCCCATCCCCATATCGGGTGCCGCTCTCGTGACGGTCAACGTTCTACTTACTTCAAGGCTGTCCTCTCAACATCTTCCATGTCGATTGCACATCATCACCGCGTGAAGTAAATTGGGGTCCAATCCAGCCATACCAACCCTGTCTCCTCTACTTCCTCGAAGCTTGCCTTGCTGGCTGAGATCGTGCCTTACAGTGGACGCTGCCTTTCCAGGCTACCCCGAGCGCCTTGTCAGCCGCAGCGCGTCAGCAAGCAATTAATAATTGTCAAGACGGGATTTCAACCTCTCAGATCTTCGCTTCAAGGTTCCTCGAAGAAAGGGACGATTGATATTGAGCTCGAAGGGCTCGGAAGAACAACTCACAAGGTGACAGGAGGACATGCAGAATGATGGAGTCACGGATTAACTTTACCATAATTACTCTTAGAAGATCCGGATTCTGTAAGGAAGGTGCGTATGTTGCAGTATCACAGCGCCAGCAAATCAGAGAGAACACATAGTCATATATCTCTGTCGATCAGGAAACCTTGCAATACTGAACAATGCAGTAGGTAGAACTCTTGCGGAGGCTTACTTATCCACAACATCTGACTCACTTGCCAAGAAACTCATTAGAGACAAAAAGAAAGATCCGAGGTCGTACTGCGATTATGTCTTATTTAACAATGCCATAGGGGCTGTGTTCTTGCGAATCTGATCGCTGAAGAACCATAGACGACTACTTGCAACATAACACTACCCACACTCCCGCATCCTGACACATCACATCCCTTCGTAGTCTGTCTCCAATGTTTACAAGTTGGCGTCGATGAAAGAGCGGAGAGTGCCAACGCGAGCGTAAACACCAGGCTTGCCAGCCGCAGCGCAGCCCTCACCCCAAGAGACAAGACCGATGAGAGTCTTAGAAGAGTTGACAATGGGACCTCCAGAGTCACCCTGGCAAGAGTCCTTGCCACCAGCAGTAACACCGGCACAGAACATGTTGTCGGTGATCTCGCTGACGGAGTAGTTGTTGCGGCAGGTAGCGCGAGAGACAACGGGTACATCAACCTTGCGGAGCGTGGTGGGCAAAGAGGAGCCGCCCGAGGTCAGGGTTCCCCAACCGGCAACGGTAGCGGTGCTGCCGGAGGTGGGGTCGGAGCCAGAGGCGGCCAGAGAGGCATAACCGATGGTGCTGCTGGTGGGGATGGAGGTGGCGAGCTTCCAGATAGCGACGTCGTTGTTGAGTGTGGAGCTGGAGAAGCTGGGGTGCACCGTGAGGGAGGAGACTCTGACGACGGTTCCACCAGAGCTGCGGTCCTAACAATTGTCAGTATCAGTTCTGGTGACTTGAGATCTGAGATGCTTACCAGGCTTCCAGCACGGACAGTGAGGGAGGAAGCAGTCTGGCCGACAGTGCAGTGAGCGGCAGTGATGACAGTGTTGGCGTTGAGGAGGGAACCACCGCAGAAGTGGGAGCCGCTTTGCTGCAGAGAGACGATGAAGGGGAAGTCGCCAGCCGCAGCAACAGTGCCACCGACGATGTCGGAGTCCTGAGGAGTAGGCGCAGCGTTGACTGCGGAGGCCAAGAGGCCAGCCATCATTGCCTTGTACTGCATCTTGACGAGGTGCTCGGGAGTGAGGGTAGTGAGTGTTGGAAGAGTATCTGCGAGAGGATGATTCTTTGGAAGAGGTAACGTCCACCATCTTTATAGTCCTGAGGCGAAGCTGTACAGACAATCGTGGCCTTTCTCGACCTTCCTGTTCGGCGGCGCTGATAGCACCTAGAATGCCAAGCTGGTGTTGTTCACTGTCCTTCCAGATGTAGTCAATTCGGGACTTGGCGAAGACTAAACAGATCATTCTCCCGCTGGTGAAGCTGTTATCTGATGCAGTCTCATGTGCAGATACACGCAGCGAGAGCTAAAGAGGAAGCTCCTGTGGAGCACCGCGTTCACACAACGTCATTAATTCGCCTCCGGCTGCTCTACTCGGCGGATCGGTGCGACCTAGCAGTGCTACCATTACTGAGAAACCTAGGGACCCCAGCGTGGTATGCAGGGCCAGAGAGTCTTCGCCAGCTCGTTCTCCGGGGAGTTTTCTGATTCGTGCAGAGAAGCCTCACTGGGGCGGATTGCATGTACGACAGATTGTACAACATGAGTCTTGACTGCAGATCTACTTTTTCAGAGACTGGCGAGCTTTGGACCCGCTGCAAATAAGAAATCGTACAGCGCGTAGATGTTGCGTTTGTAGAGAGCAGCTCGACTCTGATTGGATAGATTGAACGCGCGCTGAAACAGCATCGCTATACGCGAAATTAAGCTTGAAGATCTGCCGGCAAGCAACGGGATACCCTTGTAGTCGTGCGCTCGGTATCCTAAAGGTAAAGTGAAGACGCCAACCCACCTGCCGCAAACGATCGTGCACGTGGTTGTTGTAGATTACTCCGGTGCTTGGCAAGGTGATACGAGGCGCGGTCTTTAATCTCTATGCTGCCGAATGAAAGACATGTCCGCTGCTTGGTGGTCTTGGCAGTTGAGTGAGTACCTGGAGTGCCGCCGGCTCTACGACTGATCAGGCAATGCATAAGCAATGCCAAGCTAGGCTTCGCGATAATCTAACAGTCCGCCGAGGCGTCCGCCAACGCTAATCATTACCGGTGTTGGCAGGTAGCGTCGCTGTGCTATGATTGGCTCCCTACTTCCTGTAAATCGCATGTGATGGCGGCTGTGGACGATCGCCCCTATCAAAAGACCACCAGCAAGTCTCTGCCCTCAAACGTCTCCCTGTGACCACAGTTCCCACCCGATGCTGATAGATTTCGAGCGCGCATTCGTCTTCCTGTCTACAGTCAGCCTTCCGAGACTCCTGTCGTCACCCTCTCTCGACAACATGGACAGCCTAGAGACACCCTTCACGATAGAGCTGAACGGCTCGCCTATCGAGATTGTAGGCAACAACGTAGAGGACAAAACACAAGCCAAGTGTGGATCGGAAGCAGCTGTGTTCACACTTCAGGATGGCCGCCTACAACACGGTAACTGGGTACTTGGCAGGAATAGAACAGAGAATCGAAGCATGCTGCCAAAAGAAGTGTACTGGTTCAAGTCCGGCGACGATGTTGACAAGAGAGTCAAGCCAGTCGCGGCGCACAAGGATGGCGACACTATCCAGCTGAAGTTTGACGGTTCCCCCTTGATGTTGGGAGACGATAAGGTCTTCACAGATCTTCTTGGAGGTAGGTGACGTTACAGATGGCGGTTTTCGAAGCTGACATGGTGCAGACGACAAGACCGAAGTCGTGGTGAAATTGCAGTCATGAGTACGATACCAGACCAGCGAATGATGTCGAAATATTGCCATATCAGCGTTAGTATGATGTTCCTGAAGGGATACTGTTTACAATGAGAAATTTGTCGTATTAACTGACGCTGGTATTCGATCCCTGGTTGTGCCTCGTTACTGCGTTAGTATCTTCTTCGTGTCTTACGGCACCCGAGGGCCATTTGAAGAGCTGTTCGTAGCCACCGCAGCCGCACTCTCCAATTACTAGGGCGTTGAGACTTAGATAGCGTCGTCGCAGTATCCATGGGAGAGATTCTAACGGTGAAAAAGGAAGCAGGGTTGGTGATGAAATATTGTGGCATTGATGGGCAAGGGCGTGTTCGACGACTCCTGCCCGACTCGGAGAATGAGGCCAGCGCGACGCTAGCCGAATTCCCTCCGCCGCCTCCATTCCGCCCACTTTCACATGCTCGCCATACGAACACTTCGGTGGCAGTCCCGTCTGCGTCGACATGCAGCATGCTGATAAGACGCCGCGGTTGCTCAGAAAGCTTCTTTGTTCACTACTTTGTCTTACAGCTTCACATTATAGCGCACAATGTGCCGATCGTCGATCGATATCGTATTGTAATGTTGCTCCGATATGGCTCCATTTCGATCTCTCCGCCGGCCTGTTCGAGGCTTCGAGCCTGCTGTCGACATTGGTGGATCCTTCCCCCCAGCACATTGCTCACTGAATGCAGGTCTAGTGGCGAAACCCGCCCGACGGAGATTGCTTTCTAGCGCGAGATTAACAAGGCAACGGGGAGAGTTCAAGGATAGTTTATCATCGGAGCGAAGCAGCATGTAACGTAATCGTGAACGTGGGAAGTAAATGGCTTGGTGGGGACGTTAACTGATCGCGTGATTCTTGGCACAGCTGCGCGATTGCAATGTGGGTTCATGTAACACAAGTTTGCGACATCAAAGGATAAAGGAGACATACTAAGTTCAGTATTTCCAGGCCGACAGATCGACTGCTGTTACCACGGGCATCGAGACAACGTACTGTCATGCACGGGTCATCGGGCTGGGGCAGTTCATTTCCTACGTTGGAAACAATGCGAATGCTCTCTGCAATACATTTGACTGCTTCCCGTTGCTATGAATATTATCACGGACATGATGCAAGAGATGGATCAAAGTGCAGCGACTCAGGCCTACGTGAGCGGTATGAAAGAAGATTTGGCACTATTTGGCGACGAGCTGAACCGGCTCCAAATGTACTCCTCGATTGCATAAGCCATTTCCATCGTGCTCTCGCAGATGCTACGAACTAAGCAGCACTCATATCCTTGGCTTCAATCTGCTGAGATCGCCTGGGAGATCTTGACTTTGCTTCTGTGAACACTTTGGCGGCATGACCGCAATCAAGACATGCTGAAGCTGAATGATCTTGATAGGTAGAGAGAGTTGAGTAAGAAGTGATCAGATTCCTCTGCCGAGCTGTTCACGAAGGCAGCTGGCTCATATACTACTGATCCACCTGAACCGGACTAGCTCACTCCAAACGTTGTTCCGGAGCGATCCGCTGCCCCTCTCAATCCACATCTGCTGTGACAAGACAACCCCCTTTTTCCAAAATAACGATGGTTTTATTCTTTGTCTGAAGCCTTGTCCAAGTGTGGTTCGTCTCTCTCATGGGCCGAAACTCTGACTTCCGTTGTTCTCTTTATCTTAGCAACACCACCGAGAATGAACTCCTCGCTGCCTACTTGCTCAGATGGACCGTATATGTGTGTTGTTCGATCGACACCACTCCCGAGTGGGACCGATCCGTCTCGTGTGCCGCGACTGGGCTTCAAGGCGTACAAGGATCGCGAACGACTGTAGCCAGTAGAGCTCTTCTGTGTCTTCTCGGCGTAGTATTTGAACAGTGGTGCAAGCGTCGGTATCGAAGCCACTATCAGTAGTCTATCAGCGTCTGCTCCCAGTGAAGCCCAGCAGTCCTTACCGATGATCCCCAAGTTGTTCTCGACAGATGACCACAGGATCAAACTTGCAGAGTCGAGATAGTTCGCAAGATTCTTCACGGTCTGGATGCGTATGACTTGGATGACTGTAATAAATATGCCGAGGGCAAGAAGACCCAAGAGGGCAAGCTTCTTTCGCATTTGAATGTGACTCCGAAGTAGGACTGGGAAGGGCAGGAGCATTCTGTTTGTGTCAGTCGCGTTCTCTAGAGCCAGAATTGATTATACACTTACACAGTGATGTCGAAAAGGATCGTGAGCGAGGCCATGCTTGTATAGAATGGTACAGCCGGCAAGCATTGGCCCCAGGTGATCTTAGGATCCCATTGCTTCGCAGCCTGGTAACGTGTTAGCGAGGCATCTTACCTTGGCCGCTTGAGTACTGACCGGCTGGCAGAGATTGATCTGCACCAGGAGGAACGAGAGGTGGAAAAGAACGCATCCGATGATGACTGTGATCGTTGCTGTGCGCGCGGCACCTTGTGTCATAAAACGAAGATAAGACATCAGAAGACTCATTTTGAACCCGAGGATGCTTGTGATGTAGCTGGAGACATGCTCGTTAGTGCAAATCAGGAGAGGTCGGAGGGGTGTGGGTTTACAATGGCGCCCCTATGTATTGTACCTGATGCTGTCAGCTATTTTCTCCTCTTGTACGCGAAAGGAACCGCACCAGTCCGAAGTTGTAGATGTTCTCGACTGGCATATCATCCAGGTGCTTCAATCCGAGACCCCATTTGGTTTCTGAAAAGGTGAGCTTGATGAGAAACTGTAGTCACGACCACGCGCGCTTACGAACAATGGACACCACAGCGAATCCGCATGCCGCTAGCTGCTATCTGTCAGCTACACAATTCTTATGGTGGTAGCTAGTGGCGTTTACCCAAGTGATGATGAGGACGTAATCATCTGAAAGTGTTAGTTCGTGTTGCCGCACGGAGGGTGAACTATGGAGAGTCACTTACCAGCGCCAACAGCTTTGATCATATACCCACGAACGTAGAACCGCAGCAGTAACATCGCAAGTGACGTCGCTGTGAACACAATGGCCACTGTTGTGATCTGTGGCCCATCGTTGGGAACGTTGTCTGAGGTATTGTATGTCCAGCCCATGGCGGCAGAACAGTCGAAGTACAGCGGTCGCTGTTACGCTCGAAAGAATCTACCTCCCTCTTAACTCTCGCTGGGACATCGAATGTATCAGAGTCACAGATTGGTCGAGCGACCCTGCCGACCCGGTGCTCAAGACACTGAATCGAACGTGCTCGACCCGCATGATTCTCAATATCCCTTGATCAGATACGACATTTATAAAGCCTAGTATATGGCGATTGGGTATCCCACCCGTCTTGCTGATCGCTTCGTTGGTAACTTCGCCGCTTCTTCGGTGCCTTAGTGAAAGCTACTGCATACTCAAGCATACTTCACATTCGTCATACCAAGCGAGGTCAGACGAGCTGCATATATTATGTCAAGTGCATACCTTTGCTACTGTTGTGCTTGGTACTGGTATCAAAGCACAGCCTGAAGTCCAACTGCTGGACGGGCCACACCTCCGCTGATGAGTAGGATGAATGCCGTCCCGTCTAGCCCAGCGTATGAACGGTAAACGCCACACTACTGATACCGATTGGGCGAGTACACTCTCGCTCCGTGCCGCGCAGTTGTCAGCGGGACCCTTTCACAACCACTAGCGTGTGCACGTCGGCCCGGAACCCTGGCGTATCTGTCAGAAGGAGACTAGGATATGATCACCTGACATAATGTCTACAGATGCATGTTGCGATTGTTCTCTACCATGGTCGAGCGATCAACCGTAAAAGTATCGGGATTGCGACGTTGACGAGACGCTGCGCAATAGTTGTTGACGATTGAGGAAGATGTGTCCCTACTCACTTGCCACAGTACTACGCTTCCGGTACCGGTACCGCCAGGATGGATAAGGCGCAGCCAAGCTCTTTCCAGGTTCAGCACCGAATGACTGGGAAGTTGCGCCCGGAGATTGGTAGACGAGTGCGCTGATGACCTTTGACGGAACGCCTAGCATTTGCTGGCCCGAATCGCTAGTAGCATTGTCGCCGCCTCGAGGGGACTCCCGCGGCTGCAAGGTTCCTACAGATGAGATACCGAATGTATAAATTGTCACGGTTCGAGGTTACTTGCTTACCAGCAGGGTATCACAATGCGGTTCATCGCCATTGGTCTCACGCTTTTTGGCGCTGCTCTTGTCAACGGCCAACCATCCACCCAATGCAAGACCTTTCCTGGAGACAAGGCATGGCCTTCTAAGACCGAGTGGGATAATTTGAACAGCACCGTGGGTGGACGACTTATTGCAACTGTTCCGCTTGGTGCGCCATGCCACGGAGCGTCTTTCAACAATGCGACTTGCGAGAGCTTGAAGGCGCAATGGCAATCCGAGAAGATTCAGTGTGTACATACCGGCTTCTCTCAAACGTGATTTTGACGGCGATTAGCTATGAGTCTTCCTCGTCGGTCATGGCACCGTTCTTTGCGAACCAGAGCTGTGATCCCTTCCAGCCACGAGCGCGCCCATGTGAGCTCGGCAACTATGTCCGATACGCAGTCAACGCCTCTGGGCCAGCAGATGTCCAGAAAGCAATCGCTTTTGCGGCATCCAAAAACATCCGCCTTGTTATCCGCAACACAGGCCATGGTAAGTCTTTCAGCGCGACATTGTATCCCATAGTTCCTCTGACTGATCGTGTCAGACTATCTGGGTCGCTCCACAGGCGCTGGCTCACTCGCTGTATGGACACATCACCTTAAGAACATCACTCACGTTCCCGCCTACAGTGACTCAGGGTACAGTGGTGCAGCGTTTAAGCTCGGTGCTGGTGTTCAGGGTTTCGAGATTATGGCAGCTGCCCGTGATAAGGGTCTCGTAGTCGTAGGTGGTGAGTGCCCGACCGTCGGTATCGCTGGTGGATACACACAAGGAGGAGGCCACTCGGCGATCAGCACAAGTTTTGGACTCGCCGCTGACAACGTGTTGAGCTGGGACGTCGTCACAGCCGACGGCAAGCTCGCTGTTGCCAGTAAGGAGCAGAACGCTGATCTCTACTGGGCCCTGAACGGTGGCGGGGGCAGCACATACGGTGTTGTTGTCTCGATAACTGTGAAGGCTCACAAAGAGGCTGTGTTTGGTGGAGCTTCTTTGTCTTTCTTCACCACCGACAACGCCCAGGACGTCTTTTACGATGCGATCCAAGCATTCCACGAAGAACTGCCCGCGATGGTTGACGCAGGTACTATGGTGGTGCACTACTTCACCACGTCATTCTTCATGATCTCACCGCTCAACGCTTACAACAAGACTGCGGCTGAAGTCCAGACGATACTCGCACCGTTCGTTGCCCGACTTGATGCCAAGAAGGTCAACTACACCGCCGCTTACAGCGAGTTCAACACTTACTACGAGCACTACGACAAGTACTTCGGTCCTCTTCCCCTCGGCAATATTCAAGTTGGCATTGCACAGTACGGAACGCGCCTGGTCCCGCGCAGCATAGTCGGTAACATTACTGCGACCTGGAAATCGATCGTGGAGAAGGGCGTCACCTGGATCGGTGTTGGAACAGATGTGGGGTCGTTCGGCTCGGAGACGACAACTTCAGTGCACCCAGCCTGGAGAAATGCCATCGTGCATGCCACGCTCACACTTCCCTGGAACTTTACGGCTCCATGGTCCGAGGCTCTGGAGACGCAACAGAAGATGACTAATGTCATTATGCCCATTGTCGAGGCCGCAACACCAGGGAGTGGTTCGTACGTCAACGAGGCCGACTTCAACCAGAAGAACTGGCAGACAACGTTCTGGGGTGACAACTACAGCAAACTGCTGAGCATTAAGCAGAAGTGGGACCCCTCAGGCCTCTTCTACGCTACCGTAGGCGTGGGCAGCGAGGCTTGGGTCGTTCAGAACGATGGGCGCATGTGCCAAGCAAAGTAGAACGAAGCACAAAATGATAGGTACCGGTAACTACCGGTACCGCTAATCGGTGTTCCGACGAGTCGGTGACATGAACTCCTGCAGGCCCAACAATGCCACGCGATTTTGAATATCTCCTCGCCGTTCGGTTCTTCGGCCCCGAGAACGAGAACGAGGGAAAAAAAAGTTGTTCGAGTATTTCCAGCAGTTTGGTCACTCATTTCCGACTTGCAGGTCGAGAAGAGCCTGGGTGTGACTGTGGCGCTTCCTCGGCGGTCCTTCGTGAAAAGTGGCATGAGGTGGCAGCACGAATCATGCGCAGAACAGCCAATGAGTATGCGCATCCTCCCGAGCTGTGATGCGTAGAGTTAGCGTGGTGTCGCTGGGCTCGTTTGGCTGCGAAAGGTGAGAATCGTGGGATGGTGTCGGAAGAAATCTGGCCGCCAAATATTTGGCAGAACAATCCTCCAGCCTAAGACATCATCTTGCCGTATGATCCTGCGCGTCCTTGTCCTTAATTCCACGTCTCTGCTTCACGATTCAGGTTGCAGAATCCTTCGAAACTGCAGTTTCTGCTCTATTAACGTACGACAAACGTTATGTACGAACTGCCTTGAAGGCGGTGACTGCAACATGTCCAACACCAGCAGCCTATGGACTCATGATATCTTCGAGCGCGCGTCCTGGATCATATCGAACGGCAGTCGCGAATTAGTCGCGCATGCAGGGCGACCCGCGTCCAATCAGCATTGAGCGGTTCGTCTTTCGACATCTATCTGTCTGCCCTCGTGGCTTGCCTTGCACCAAGCCTCATCCAGCGGTACGACATTGATTGGGTCAAGAATGGGCCACAGGCGGGTCGGCTCATTATCTTGTCTGGATCATCAGATCCGCGACCACTCCGCAACGGTGCGGCGCGGAAAAACTGCGGATCTTCCGCTCATACGACGTCGGTGTTTCAATCACGCTGCCTCCACGCTGGCTCGAGTGTCTAGCGTCTTTTCCCTTGTCGCTGAGACTCTAAGTGACTGGCAGGTCCTGTACACGTCCACTGTAGTTTGTGCACCCATGTCTGCTAGCAAACAGGGTCTTTTAGGTGATGTTCGGCTTCACGCACTTGCAAACATAGCCACAAAAGCTTCGTACCTGCTTTGCCGATTGGCTGAATTTGGCGCTAGACACCCGAGTCGAGGGTGAAGGAGTATCTACGACCCCATCCTGCGAAACATACGCCTTTCCGATTTAGAGGTAGGTTGGGTACGTACAACTCAGACTTGACGGAGAGCGCCTTCCTTGCCGAAGGCTTCCGTCGTAACCGAGACATGCTTGGATACGATGATTCCCCCCTGCGGTCGCTGGGACTCGGCCGGAGAATGCAGGTGCTGCATCTTTATGTCGTTTTCTTCGATGATGCGTTCCTCGCTCTCATTGTCAAGGTTTATGTTCGCTGAGATCCGGGCTCCACTCCACGGACTCTTGTTGGCATGGCTCGAAGCACCTCCACCGCCAATGGTTACAAACCCGCTACCCGGTGTTTTATATGCCTTGTTGCTACTAGAGCGCAATGTGCTAGGCAGGAATGGTTGCAGCCATATCTTGAGTAAGGGAAAGATCATTGGCAGGTTCGTGGTCAGGACCGCGACGAAGGTCTCCCTGGTACCCCATTCGGCCGCCAGTGCTCCACCATCGATAGGGTCCTATGGCGAAGTCAGTATATGGTCAAGCTCTATCCTCAAGGTAATAGACTCTGCCATCCACGGCACACGACAGTCGCAGGACAACCATGGCGGTACTCACAGTGATAACAAAGATGCTTTTCAGCGTCGCACAGATGATAATCAAGAGGCCAGCAGAGAGCACCAAGGTGGCAGCTACCTTCTTGTACAGCCGTAAACTCGAATTCCACAGCATTGGGACGGGTATCATGAACAAAAAGATATCTGTGGACACATTCGTGACGAACGTTACCCAGACGATGGGCTTCGATATTGCTGGTTGGCAAGAGTTTCCAGGGTTTGGCGATATCTGCCAGTAGTGGTTGAGTGGCCTACACGACAGGAAAATGGTCAATACGACTACCACAAATGTGGTCGCAATGAAACCCATCGCGACGCTGATGCGCTTCTGGTATGTGCTCAGGCCGCTCTGCACGATCGACATCAGCGAAACTTTCCGGAGACCCAACAGAGGCACCTACCGTGAGCCGATAGTAGAAGACCGCGACGCACAGCTTGAGCGTCCAAAGCAAGCAGAGTGCTGTTGTCCAACCCGCCAACTGGATTTTGGATCCGATGACTCTGCGTTTGATGTCAGACATTCGACGCTCGATATACCGTCCGCTCCCGGGTGGAAAATATGAAAGTGACTTGGCGTACCTCCATCCGTATTCCGGGTCGTCGTGCGAGAGCGCACTTCTTTGAGCATCCGTCATGCCATTGTTCGCGAGACCGTGAGAGGCAATCCCAACATTGTATCCGAGAATCGTCTGAGCCGTGTAGAGGAGCTGGAGAATGGAGTCAGTCAAGGCGTAAGGAGGGGACCAGACGGCCGATGGACACGTACCAAAGCGAGCCAGATCAAATAGTCATCAGCGCGAAGCTCACGATAGCCAACAGCCGACACCCTTGCATAGGTCCGGAGGAGAGTGACAGCTACCCCAAACGCATACAGCGTCCATAGCTCCACAGAAGTAGCGGGCATACTGGTGGTCCCGCGGAATCGGTGTGTCGTCGATCACCGGATGGATTGAAGAGGCTCATCCAGGAACGAGGGAGATTTTGACATCGATGGCCTCGCATGACTTGCTTGTGCGGCCTTGCGTTCGGCCTGAAAAAGGAAATACATACCTATCCAGTACTGAACTCGATGCTGGACTATAGAGACCCCACTTCGAGACAGCGCGCCTAACTCTAAGAGCCTCAGACCCCTGCTCCTCGTATGCACAAGCCATTGCACGTGCACGCGGCTAGATGGCAGGCTCAGCAAACGGATGTTATCTTTCCCAAGGCCTGGAGGCCTACGTGCAGCGTTGATCCGGGAAGCCTAGTTTCGGCAGCATGGACTCATTCGAGGTAGCCTTCCATCGCGGGTGGTGCATACCTTAGTGCCTTCTCGGGTCAGGCCCTTTAAATTAAACGTGTAGACGTCTCAAAGCGCCCTCTGCACTCCTGAGCGACATCCACTTGTTGGCAGTATGTTCACACGATTCATTGCCCCG
Organism: Didymella exigua CBS 183.55; assembly: GCF_010094145.1. NCBI lineage: Eukaryota > Fungi > Ascomycota > Dothideomycetes > Pleosporales > Didymellaceae > Didymella > Didymella exigua. Next base: position 297,093 of record NW_022984799.1, read on the forward strand.
TCGGCTGTCGCTGCTTGGACATTGGCCTCAGTGCTGTCCGGTGTCGCATGTGGACCCACCTCTCATGATGTGTTCCCGAGGACGTCCGCGGCAGGCATCGATCTCAAATCTCTCGCATCTCAGCTCTCAAACACTGCTCAGGTCTACTACGAGGGTAGCGAGCTATTTACAGCGTACACCGTGCGATGGTCCAACCTGTCGCCTCCAACGCCCAACGTGGTCATCGCCCCGGGAACAGAGGATGATGTCTCCAAGATTGTATGGGCTCGATTTTCATCACACAGCGACCGTGCTAACGACCTGTCTCCAGGTCAAGTTTGCCGCTGACCAGGATATTCCAATCCTTGCGTACAATGGGCACCATGGATCATTGACCAGTCTTGGCAAGATGGACTTTGGCATCCAGATCTACATGCCCCAACTGAACTCCATCTCCATCTCCAAGAGCACGTCCTCTGTCACCATTGGCGGAGGCACAAACAGCAAGAAGGTCACTGACACCCTCTGGGCGGCCGGAAAGCAGACTGTCACCGGAACATGCGAATGCGTCAGCTATCTGGGGCCCGCGTTAGGCGGCGGCCACGGCTGGCTGCAAGGCCACCACGGCTTGATCGCGGATCAGTTCGAGTCCATGAACATTGTCACTGCTGATGGTAAACTGCAAACCATCGACTCCAACTCGGATCTCTGGTGGGCTATGCAGGGTGCCGGACACAACTTCGGTATTGTCACATCTGTCACCTCGAAGGTCTACGACATTCAATACACCGAATGGGCCATTGAGACCATTGTCCTCAGCGGCGACAAAGTCGAGGAGATCTACAAGGCCGCCAACGAGGTCTTTATCAACAACGGCACTCAGAGTGCCAAGATCCACAACTGGTCGTACTGGCAGAACGACGCAACACTCGACGCCGACAAGCCCGTGATCATCATGTACATCATCCAGGAAGGCGTGACATCCGTGGACGCGCAGTACACCGCACCCTTCCACGCTCTCCAGCCATTGAAGACAACGCCGCAATCTGGAACCTACCACGACCTCGCGGCCTGGACCGGCATCGCCATGGACTCACCGCCATGCCAGGACTTCGGCTTCAACAACCCGCGCTTCCCCATCTACACACACGCGTACAACACCACCGCGCAGAAACAAGCATACGACGTCTACGCGGCCGCCGTCGGCGGCGCGGACTCGCCCTACACAAACTCTATCTTCATGTTCGAAGACTACGCGTCCGTGGGCGTGCGCGCGCGCAGCGCCGACGCATCTGCGTTTGCGTTCCGCGACGCGCAGATCCTCGCTGCGCCGCTGATTATCTACGGGTCCACGGGCGCCGCGGAGGACGCGAGTGTCAAAGCGCTCGGTAACGAGCTGCGCGACATCATCCGCCAGGGCACTGGCAGCGAAGAGCTGCATATTTACGTCAACTACGCGTATGGCGACGAGGGCAGCAAGAGCTGGTACGGCTACGAGGATTGGAGACAGGAGAAGCTGAGTGCGCTGAAGGAGAAGTATGATCCGCGGGGAAGGTTCTCTTTCTACGCACCTATCGCTTAGCGATGTTAGTGTTAAGCGGGTGGTAATGCCGGTATGTGTGATGTTGAATGAAAGTTATGACCCCATGATCCGCACCTAGTATTGGCATATGGACGAGCAGGGCAGTGGTTCTGTCGTGTTCTCGTGACGAACAAGCAAGCTGATGTGTCCCACTTGCCAGAGGCTTCAACCCATGGATAGACTCGCGGCAACATGTACCGGGGCGTTGCTTGAGTTTGCTCCGGTGGACCGTGGCAGCTTCGAACGAAGTTCGTTCGCACGATATCTTCGTCGGATCAGATGAGGAAGAGCGAGCTGCTAGGGGATGATCGAGTCAAGCACCCAGGCTATCTCGTCCGAGTCTCCGAAGTGTGCAGCGCTAGAAGTCCGCACTTCGAAATCCGCGAAGCTCAAAACAGAACCTTAGAAGGTGTCGCGAGTGCACCGCTTCCTGCTCGACCATCGGAGCAGAGGTAAGCGCAGCTCAGACTCGCTCGTCCCTCGCTTACACTTTCCTCACAACCCACACCTGCGCCTTGTACGCATTCCTCACCAGCGCCCTCGGATCGAACCCATACTCTGCCTCCATCCACCTTACCTTCCCCCTCCCCCCCTCCTCGCCCTCAAAACTCAGCGCCCCGCACTGCCCCCCCACGTCCTCGAACTCAAACCCCATGGCTTCCACCACAGCAACGATCTCGTCGAGACTGAGCTGCACAAGCGGCGCAGTCCCATACAGCAGCGGGCCAAGATTAACCCAGCGGCCACCCGGCGCGAGCAGGCGGTGAATAGTATCGAAGTAAGCGACGAGGTTGCGGGCCGTGTCGATGAAGAAATGCGTCACGACCACGTCGAAGGCGGCTTGTTGGTCGTTGAAGGCGGTGTTGAAATCGCCCTCGACGAGCAGCACGTCTGGGTTTGGAGGCGCGTTTGGCGCATCCACACGGCGTAGTAGATTTGCTGTTGTGCTGTGGTGCGAGAGTGCGTCGACGAAGGGGTGGAATGCGAAGTGCTGTGCGGGCGTGGAGGTCAGGAAGCGGTACGCGATGTTCATGGCCATGCTGTACTCGTTCAGCGTGACTTGGAAGCGTCCTAGATTCGCTATTTCGGTGCCGAGGCGGCCGAGGCCGGACCCGGGGAGCAGGATTCTGAGGCGTGGCGAGGCGGCGGGGGGTGCGAGGGCGGACAGCGTGGTGAGGATGCAGGGAAATGCGTCGTCGCGCTCTTTGGAGCCGTCGTCGGCCCAGTCGCGGACGAAGTGCTTGAGGGTTTGGCTGGGGCCGATGCGGTCTGCCACTCTCCCTGCTTTCTCTGCGTCTTTGATGTGCGCGGCCAACTCTTTCTGCTCGATGCCGTAGAACGTCGTGGCGTAGTCCACGATAGCATTGCAAAGGACTTCATTTTCGTAAATCTGCTGCTCTATATTACGCAATTTCCTCTTGTAGTCCACTGCTTTCTCCAGCATCTGTGCGTATCAGCATCGATCGACACACGACTCCAGCCCTGCCTGTGTCGAGAGTCAGGTTCGAAACGTACTTTCTTGTGCGCCCTGCCCACCTTCCCATACCTCGCGCGCCACCTATCTAGCTCCGCCATATTACGCTCCCGATACTTCGCGAACCCGTACAGAGCCTCCAGCAGTCTATAGCGCGGATGCGCCGTGTTCCAGGTCCCGTGCTTGCGGCTCATGCGCTTCATCAAATGCGCCTTTTCACGCCGATGTCGCAGCGGTTCGCCTGTGGCCATGGACCCCATGTGCAGCACATCTTGAGCGGCAATGTCAGCATCGCCGTGGAAGAGTACAGCGTCGGCAGCAGCGGCAGCAGCGGCGATGTCTGGTGCTGCTGGGGCCGTGCTCAAGACCCCTGTCGCGCCTGCGAGAGTGAGGCTTGCTAGGAGCAGCACGCCTGACGCGATCACCGGCCTCATGTTGGGTGATTCCAGTGATTTACGACCGATGGTCTGCCTGCTCGGTTGGAACTATTGATGCAGTTCATCGTTCGGGGTCGCTGAGCACCGTGATGGCGCCAAGCGACTACCGGTGAAGCTTTTCTGGGCAACTGAGATCCCTTCGAAGTCATCGAGGCGTGAGTGTCATTCTGGAGCAGGATCCCAAGGTCCAAGTGAAGCGTGGCCTAGTCTGTAATTACCTGCTTGACCATCGGCAGCCCAGCCCAGCAGCCCGGAGAAACTGCAGTCATTCCGACATCGAGCAGCGTGTCGTCTGTGTGTGTTTGTCTACGGCACCCTACCTCGCTGCATTAGTCATCTCACGTACACAACACACAGCAACGCAGCATAAGTAGAAGCACGAAGTTGCTGAAATCTATCATCTCTGAAACATCGCGTGTCACCGCTCGTGACCACATGCGTGGGTATACCTGCGCCTCGAATATCGAAACGCCGAAATGCAAGCGCTCCCAGGTGCTGAAAGGGCACAAATGAAACGAAATCGCCGTGGTGTGGAAGAAAGGAGAATGCAACTACAAGTTGCCAATAACCACCATGAACCTCAACTTCCCGTCGCCCTTCTTAGGGGGACTCGATCCCAGCGCGGGCGGAGAGTCGTCTGCAGTGCCGTTAATGGCAACTTCGTCGAGCATGAGCGTGCTGCTCTTCCATCCCCAGCTCTGGCTGAAATTGAACTTATCCGGAGCGCTCTCGTAGATGCTCAGCATGCGACCGCCCTTGGACGGACTGTAGATCTTAAAGTACGTTTTGATGGTAGGGCGGCCGTCAACGTACGGTGGTAGAGTGGGCATGCTGAGACGGGGTCGGCGGGCGAGGGGCGTGAGAGAGGGGTTCGTGTAAATCGAGTCTAGCTCGTCTTGGTCGTCTGAATCATTGTCGTCGTGATGCGAGTGTCCGAATGCAGATGAGATGGGCGTGTCGAGATTCCCCGCATCTGGGGGGGATGTTGCGAGAGTGTGCAGACCACGGCTAGAGAGGCGGGCGATGGGCACGCTTCGACGACGACCCAAGCCACTGCTCGACAGGAGATGGCTGCGAGAGCCTGTCGATACCAGCGTGGAGTCTGGATCGCCGCCGCTGCCACTTGTGTCGTCCTCGCCGATGTTGTCCTGCATGATCGCCCGGGTGCTGCGGCGACGCTCCCTTCGCTCGCTGCGCATGAGCATCTCACGCTCAAGCTGACCGATTCGAGAGTCAACTGTCGCGTTACTCTGCTGGCTCAGGCCGCTGTCTTGTGAACTCTCGTCCACTTCACGCTCCTTGGCACGGTGGAGGTAGACGCCGAGCTGTACGCTCTTGGCTGAGCGAACCTTTTGAATGTAAATGTTCCACAGAGATCCAGCATATGAGACTGTCCTCGAATATACCCTCTTCCTCTCCTTCAAAAAGCGAGGATTAGGGAACTCGGCTGCAAAACGGAAGGGAGGGAACTCGCTGAATGCCAATGACTTGGGTTGCCCGGCATTGCTTCCACCTGCTGAGACCGGTCTCTGGGGATAGTCGCGTACGTTTGGATTGGCAAGAGTGGAAGGTGTGGAGGCGAAATCGGTTGCCCACTGTGCATCTTCTGGCTGGATCGTAGCAGACAGACGAGTTGCGTGGCGCTGGAATGTGTTTGAAGTCGTCACGACAGGGTCTGCACCATTGCCGAGAACAATGTTGCAATCTGAGCTAGGAATCCAGAACTTGCGAGGCCTGCCGTTACCGTCCCAACTTTCAGACTCGGTCTCCAACCCGTCTTCTGATTCATCTGCATTCCGCTTGCCCTTTGATGCGAGTGTGTCGTCGGCCTTGGACAGCACATCCGTGGTCTCCGGATCGTCTGGTCCGTGACACAACCCTAGCTCCATGGCTGACTCTCCTGCATTGAGCACCTTCTGGCGCAGGGCCAACTGCTGCCACAGAGCATTCGAAATGACTCTCTCAGGCATGACTGGCAGGCCAAAGATATCGCGAGCAGTGCGGATGAACTCGAGCTGCTCGTATTCCATGTGGATGTAGTGGATACCCTCGTCGAGCAAGACCAAGAGGCGCTCGACATCGGGATTCGTATACACTGTAAGCCACTCTGTCTGTACATCGGAGGCATAGGCTTGCGTTGCGGTCAGTGCATTCTGACGGTAAACACCGTCGAAGCGCACGGCCATGAAGCGCATGGATTGAGGAGCCTTGGGCACAGGCTTCTGGCCGCGCTTCATCAAGCCGGCTTCGACGGCGACGTGCTTCAGGCGGCGATCCAGCAGACGCTTGGCAAGCACCCATCTGTGCCACTCGCTGTCGACGAAGAAGCCATCTGACCCTACGAGCTCTCGGATGATGTCACCCGGCATTTCGTCCCAGTTCTTGAGCGGCATCTCCCAGCCGTTTCTGCTCAGCATGGCCTTGGCTGACTCGAGGATTCGCTCTCCTGAGCGGCCGTAGTAGTTGAGAGTGACCAGTCGTATGAGGGGTGCAAGGGTTATCGGTGCCATTTGATGCAGAATGGATTCGATGGCAGCGTCGATGAGGTCTTGCATCTCCAGCCAGCATCCCGTGGCGAACAAACCAACAGCTTCGGCATCGATCTCCTTTGAGATGTCAACGCCGTAGATTCTCCTGATGGCCAGCTCGAATGCTGCTTGGGTGATGCTTTGGTCGATTTCCTCAGGATGCAGCGTTACTTCCCTGGACTGGCTTTCAATCCAGGGCTCGGAGAGAGCAGTGGTGAAGAAAGGCGCGCGATCGAGCAGCAGACGATGCAGGTTGTAGCGCTTGCCAAACGCAATGATGCAGATGTCCGAGTGGCGGCCTTGGAGCAGACCGCGGGTGAAGAGGTGGTCGGGCAGGGGCACAGCGTCGTTGGATGCTGCGCGGTGTTAGCAGACACGGACTCTCTCAGCGGCAGGCAGGCAGGCAGGCAGGCAGGCAGGCAGGCAGGCAGGCGGGCAGGCAGACGTACCTCGCAGATACAACGGCCCAGTTGCTTGGTTGTAGGACGGGGCTCGGCTGTGGGACATGCTGGTGCTGCTGGCGAAGAGGCCGCTCAGCGAGTTGACGGCAGCGTATTCGTTGCCGATGAGGTCGATGGTGGTCCGCTTCTTCCCAGGCGTGTCGAGGGGCGTGGTGGGGTCATCGCCGCTCTTTTGCACGCTCGGTATCTGCGTCTGAAGTTGCACAATGGGCGTGCGGTTGTCGCCCAGCTTGAGGCGCGAAGTGCGCTTTGTCATGCTGGCAACTGCTGCGAGCGCAGATTGTGGACGGGACGGGCGTGCAGGAGCAGGACTCGGACTGCCCTCGTGTGGTGGCCGGGCATGTCCGACGGCGGCGTCTGCGGAGGCACTGGCAGAGGGAGACATGGCGGGTACGCCTGGCGAGAAGAGGCTCACATGCGGCGAGCGCACAATGGCAACGTTGCCGGCGGCCTGTCCTGCAGACGGTCCTGCAGACTGTCCTGCAGACTGTCCTGCAGACTGTCCGGTAGACTGTCCTGTAGACTGTCCTGTAGACTGTCCTGCAGAGCGCGGCCACGTCTCGCCCAGGCTGTTCCCGTGACCGTCGCCATCGGCCTCGTGCCCCGCAGAGGAGGAGTCGGTGAAGTGCATGCTATGAGACCGGGCGTGTCACTCGGTCGCGAACTGGTCGGGGCCCAGGCGTGGTTATCTATGTGCAGCCGTCCACGGCAGCACCAGGGCGTTACGCAGGACGTCACGCAGGCAGGCCAGCTGGTGCAGATCCGTCATGAAGCGATCGTCGTCCGAGTCCGCGTGCTCGTGCTCGAGCGGCGCTCGCTTCCGCCGCCCTGTCAACGTCGCGCTTGCCCACGCCATGTGGGGGGCAGCGGGCGCAATCTGTGGCGGCAATGCAGGGTCCTCGCCGCGCCACGTCCTCCTCGAGGCCGTCGACTCGAAATGTCATAGACTCACTCGAAGAGTCGACGGTCGACACCAGACGCCAGATGCCCGCTGAGCCTTTGCCCTTTACCCACGTCCGCTGAGCCTTTGCCCTTTACCCGCGCCCGCTGAGCCTTTGCCCTTCACCCACGCCCACTGAGCCTTTGCCCTTCACCCACGCCCACTGAGCCTTTGCCTTTTACCCACGCCCACTGAGCCAATGCTCCCCGCCCACACCCGCTGAGCCATTGCTCCCCACCCACGCGCGCCGCCATGGCCTCCATCTTTCACGCATTCCCCCAGCTGCGGACGGCGGCCCCGCGCCTTTCGAAGCGCCTGTTCGTCGCCAAGCCGTGCCTCAACGCGCCCGTCCGTCCCGCCGTCTCCGTCTCGCCATGCCCTGCGCACCGCCCGTCGGTCCTGCACGCCGTGCGCTGGAAGTCGACCCAGCCACTGCGCAGCAGCGCCACCATTGAAGCCGCTGGCCGGGCCGCCATCGTTGAGGCCGCTGCCAAGCCCGCGTCCAGCAGCGGGGCCAGGTCGAGCAGCTTCCCCAAGACGACGTCGAGGAGCGTCGCATACTGGCTGCTGGGCAGCGCAGCGAGCGTCTTTGGCATCGTCGTCTTTGGAGGCCTGACTCGGCTCACCGAGTCTGGGCTCAGCATCACCGAGTGGAAGCCCGTCACCGGCTCGCTGTGGCCTGGAAGCCCGGAGGCTTGGGAGGAGGAATACACAAAATACAAGTCGTCGCCCGAGTTCGCCATGCTCAACTCCGCCATGACGCTGTCAGAGTTCAAGCAAATCTACTTCATGGAATGGGCCCATCGTCTGTGGGGCCGCGTTATCGGTGTCACCTTCCTCCTGCCTACTGTCTACTTCATCGCCCGCAAGCGAGTGAACCCCTCGACGGCCTTGAAGCTCGTCGGCATCTGCGGCATGATTGGCTTCCAGGGAGTCATTGGCTGGTGGATGGTCAAGAGTGGTCTTAAAGACGACTTGTTCGAGCCTGGAAGCCACCCCCGTGTCAGCCAGTACCGCCTGACTGCCCATCTCGGCACTGCCTTCCTCGTCTACTGCTCCATGGTCCTCACCGGCCTCAACATCCTCAAGGAGCACCGCATGCTTGCCAACCCTGCTGCTGCCGCCGAGTCCATCCAGGCTCTGCAGTCGCCCATGCTCAAGGTCTTCCGCCGCTCTGTCGTCGGCCTGACCCTCCTCGTCTTCACTACCGCCATGTCCGGTGCTCTCGTCGCCGGCCTCGACGCTGGTCTGATCTACAACGAGTTCCCCTGGATGGGTCTCGGCCTCACACCACCCAAGCAGGAGCTCTTCGACCCCTGGTACAGCCACGTCCCCGACCAGTCCGATCTCTACTGGCGCAATGCGCTCGAGAACCCTTCGCTCGTCCAACTCGACCACCGCATCCTGGCCACCACCACCTTCACCGCCATCATGGCGCTTGTGGCATACACCCGCTTCTCCAAGGGCGTCCGCAGCACCATTCCCAAAGACGCCAAGAAGGGCGTCTTCGGCATGGTGCACCTAGTCACCCTGCAGGTCACCCTCGGTATCAGCACCCTGATCTACATGGTCCCCACATGGCTTGCATCTGCCCACCAGGCCGGTGCTTTGGCACTGCTCACCGGTGCCGTTGTGCTCTACAGCAGGACCTCGATGCCTCGCCGCGTCATCTTAAATCAGGTCATGAAGCAAGGCGTGCCGAGGACAAGTGCCGTCCCGCACATCAACGCACGTGTCGAGGCTGCAAAGGCGGCAGAGAAGAAGTTGTAGAAAGCTGTAAGAATAGCCGTGTTATCATCTCCCATCTCCCTGTACTCTTATGTACCTAGCATCGCGCGGCGAATCCAATGTATACCATCTGCAGCTTTTTAGAGCTTGCAATAGATATTCGTAGACCTGGAGTCCAAGAGTCCCTTGTTTTCTGCTGCAACCCTTGCCCTGCTTGCCCTGCTCGCCCCGCTCGCCCCGCTTGCCCTGCTTGACCTCGTTGCCAGTGGCGCCAGTGGCGCCTTCCTAACTGCAAGCCCACCTGCACGGTCCAGCGACAATCTGCATCATCTCAACACTGCTCTTTAGGACTGTGCACGTCACGCCAATAAAACTCCACGATGGTACACATGACCCCTTGCCGCTGCTTTCAGTGAGGATGTAGTAGCTGCGAGCTGCATGCCACGAATCCAGAGGTTCCGTGCCGCACGAGGCTGAAGCTTTCGAGGGTAGAAGGGCTGATGCGGTGTTGTAATCGAAAATCGCGTTACTTGCAGTGGCTGTGTCGCGGAAAGGACCTTTTCTGGGTGTCTGGCAAACCAGGGTTGGGAAATCAATGCTCGTGAAGTACATCTCGGATAGCCAACTCACGAGAAATGGCTTGGAGCAATGGGCTGATGACTTGCGAGCGCCGGATCGTGCCAGCAACTCGCCCAACATTGTTTGACCAGCAACTGGCCCAACATCGTTCGATCCACCTTCAATTGGACTACAGTCATTCGGTCCACCATCGACTGGGCCGTCGCCGATCCGCCCCTCTCCAGCTGCATCATCACAACCCAAGCCAGACGACATCCAGGTAGTATTAGCCTCCTTCTTCCGGAGCGCTGGATCAAGCATGCAAAAGTCGCAGCAGGGTCTGGTTCAGTCTCTACTCTATGCCATATCCACTGCCGCTCGTGATTTCCTCATGACTGACGAGATGCGGACTGAGCTGGAATCCAAAGTACCAGCCAAGCACCAGATTTGTGCGTCGATACCGAAGCTTCTATTGCGACTCTCAAGCAAAGGCCTCGAGATAGGACCGAGCAGTATATCGCTGCTTGGGCAAAGCACGTCCTCACAACAGCCACGCTCTGCGCGAAACGGGCGGAACTCATCCACCAAGTGCCCCACATAGACCTGCTAGCACATAGACCTGCTAGCACATAGACCTGCTAGCACATAGACCTGCTAGACGAGCTTTGCTATGTCCTGAGTGAGGACCCTCTCTGCTCTCTGGTGTGGGGAATGAGCTCTGGAACGCCCAAAGATCGTTTCGTCGCAGCTGCAATGAGCAGTGGCCGTTAGCTGTACACCTCACGTCAGCTCGAACGAAGGGACCATGGCCGTGTTGCCAACGTGAGGCTCCATCTTGGTCGTCTGCATCATCCTCTGCTGCACCATACCATGAGCAGTCTTGATAGTCCGTCGTCGATGGAGCCTGACATGGGTGACATGGTTGAATACCCCCTCGAGCAAGGCTGCAATCCAAACGAGATATTCGATGGAGACCACCTCTTCAGTTGATTCCTGTCGGACATGGCGTTAGAGCAATGCTCGGACAGCACGCCAGTCGAGATTAAATTGTGCTCGAACCGTCTGAGATTGCCAAGGTTACTGTTGCGCCACGGCGTCAACCCAAAGATGCGCGAGATTATGACATTGAGACCCCTTCTCGCGACGCTGTTGCAATGCTTCCGTATCGCCGGCTTCACCAAACACGCCTCGCAGCATTACTCGGAGGTCGTCGACGTCTTCCTCACATACAAAATGGACCCCAACCTGCCGATCCACTCACGCTGCGTTTCTCAACATGTGGAAAGCATTTGGACTCGGTTCCTGAAATCGCTCACGCAGGTCAATGTGCACAATCTTCCTCACCACCACCAAGAGCTCCTCGCGCACACACGCCAAGCGCTACCGCAGCACGGCGCAGATCAAGATGCTGTTCTGGCAAAGCAGACTCCTGGCTGCGCATACGGCTGTCGCTATAACAGAGCCCCGCGCTCCGTTCCGAACCGGGGAGGTGTGTGCTCGGTCGTTGCCGAGCCCGAGGCTCCCACATATAATGTGCTCGATGTGCTCAGGTCGGCGTTCTCAAATCGCCTGTACGATAGGATCTGTGAAGCGGGGCGTGTGGAATGTGGCGATCTGGGATCTGGAGGGGATGGCTCGCGAGACGGTGGCTCTCAGGATGAAGATGAGGATGAGGATGAGGATGACAATAAGAACAAGGATAAGAACAAGGATAAGAACAAGGATAAGAACAAGGACAAGAACAAGGATAGGAACAAGGATAGGAACAAGGATAGGAACGAGGATAGGAACAAGGATAAGAACAATGAGGTCTGCATACCGTCGGCCCGTGCGTCCAGCGGTCTATGGAGACTACTTTCCTACCGAACGTACTTCAGGTAGTAGGCGGGAAAACGAGGCACTGTGCCAATTGCCGTTCGCCAACGAGCATGTCATGACCTAAGGATGATGTCCTGCCTCGACATAGGTACCTGCAGATATTGAGGTTGCGAACGGAAGTGGAGAAGAATTACCCAGGCGCTCCTGAATACTAGAATCTACATAACCGCGCACTACAGTCAGTACAATGGAGGGCAAATAGCCACTTCAATCGTGCTGTTGGCCTTGGCCGTGGTGTGCGTCTTTCATCGTTGTTGTTTGTCCAAAGTAATTAATTCTCCCACCGTACCGGCTCAACCGTGTCCTGAGACCTGAGCGGTTTGCGGCTTTCAGTTGCGTGCGTGAGGTGGTGTTGGTGTGCGCGGGCCAGGCGTTCTCGGCGAGGCTCCGCGGGAGTATCTTATCAGATGTCCGAGGGCCATGCTTGCCCCGCAATCGCCGAGACACCGACCGAGACTCGAGAGCGGCGTGCTATGGCGTGATAGACGCTAAAACAATTTCTGGTCGCAACAACGCGACAAGCCGCGCTTGAAGGGCTCTCGCCCGAAAGACTACAACAGAGCCGCCAATCATGGCGTCAGCATTCAATGGTGCATTCCTAATCCTGCTCGGCTGGACATCTGCCGATGTCGCTGGAGTCCGGCGCGTGCTGGATATAGAGGCGTTGGCTCGAGTTTCTGCTTTCACGCACTTTTCCCCACGGTGAAACGTCGAAGAGAGACTGCGCCGGCTTCTCTCATACCATACGAGGGAGTCTTACAGATCCTCTGACAGGTCAATTCGTCGAGGCATCCACATCTCAAGATGCACTTCCAGCAGACACAGTCGGCTGGCCCTGGCGCCGAGGAGAAGGATGCGCCCAAGGTCTTCACCAAACAGTCGTCGAGTCTGCCTTTCGGGGAGCAGTTGTCTCTTGGCTCGATCAGCGGACCCACGTACCTGACAGCGCAGACTCTCGTCCAGCAGGTCGCGTACGCGTTGTCCGACAAGATCTTTGCCTACTCGGCCGAGTCGTTCGACCTCGATGTGGCCATCAAGAGCTGGCAGGTGCAGGGCGAGAAGAACGCCCTCGGATACAAGACGGGCGTCTCCTCGCTGGAGACAAGATCCGGCGCTGGCACAATCGCGCTCGGCTACCTCTTCTCCAAGGACTTCGATCTCAGCAAGCGCCACGTCCCCCAGTCGATTGTGGCCTCCTCGTCGACCCTGAGCTACCTCCGTCCCGCGCTTGACCAGCTGTCGCTCCTCTACTCGGTCGCCAACCCCGTCACCGCACACATCGCCGCTGTCGACTACTCGGCCGATTCGAGCGCCGGCCTAGTCACCGACTATGTCTCGTCGCTCACCCTCGCCGAGGACCTCGGTCTCGGTCTCGTCTGCAGCCCGTCTGTCTTCGAGACCCAGCACATGGCCCTCTTTGCCACCCTCCTCTCGAGCGTCGTCCCCACGATCCACACATACGACGGCGTCAGCGTTGGCCGCGAGACCGCACGGCTGGTCGACACCCTGGACCAGGCCAGGCTTCACAACAGCTACCAGGCTGTCCTGAAGGCTGTCTCCGAAGTCGACAAGAAGCACTCGGACAGCGCCGGTCGCCTTGTCCGCCTGCTCCAGGCCTTCAACGACGAATTTGGCGAGGACTACCGCCTGTTTGACTACTACGGCCACGAGGAGCCCGAGAGCGTCCTCGTTGTCTTCGGTACCGTCGAGGCGTCGCTGACTGCTCAGGTCGCTAATGTCCTGTCCAAGGACGGCGACAAGGTCGGTGTCATCAACGTTCGCGTCTACAGGCCCTTCGTCGAAGAGGCCTTCGTCGAGGTCCTCCCCAAGAGCACTCAGCGCGTCGCCGTGCTTGGCCAGGTCCGGGACGAGGCTGCCGTGCTCGACGCTGCAGAGTACTCTCGTCTCTACTCCGACGTGCTGGCCGCCACCCAGTTCGCCTTTGACAGGACCATCGACGTCACTGACATCAAGTACTCGCGCGAGCAGGTCTGGACCCCCAGCAACGTCCTCGATGTCTTCCGCCAGATCCACAGCGAGAAGACGGCCGGCGCCGAGTCGCGCTCGCACGTCGACATTCTGAACACTGCCGATGTCAAACAGTACTCTTTCTGGGACCTAGACGAGTCCCCGGCCGCCACCGCCCCAGCTGTCGTTGGCAAACTCCTGTCTTCCGACTCGTCCAAGAACATCTTCGTTCGCGAGGGTCACGACAACCTTGCCTGCGGCGGTGTCACCCGCGTTGACATCCGCAACGCCGACTACACCATCGAGGCCCCCTATGCTGTCGAGCAGGCCGATGTTGCCGCCATTGGTGACGTCGCCATCCTCGACGCGTTCGACGTTCTCAACAGCGTCAAGGCCGGTGGCTCCATCATCATCCAGCTGCCTGGTGTCAAGGACGAGGACCTCGAGAAGAAGCTATCCCCCGCTTTCCGCAAGGCATTGGTCGAGAAGGACGTCTCCCTGTTCATCATGGACCCCACCCAGTCGGAGGCTGTTGCCGAGGAGGCTACCCTCACCACCTGCCTTTGTCAGTTGGGTTTCCTGAAGGTCGCTCGTCCCGACTTGCTCAGCTCCCACATGTCCAAGCTTGCAGCCATCAATGGCACCCAGCAGATCTGCGAGAAGATTGTTCAGCAGCTCGAGACCGCTCTCCGCGAGGTCGAGGTCCCCGCCGCGTGGGGCACTGTCGAGGAGGATGTTCAGCCCATCCGCCTGCCCGCCGACATCAACGTCAACAGCTTCGCGCCCTTCGACCGCACCGAGTCTGAGCCCCCGACACTGCTCAAGAGCTGGCAGATTGCCGCCAAGGGTCTTGCCTTCAAGGAGGCCTACGGCACCGAGACCGTGCTCCGCCCCGAGCTTGGCGTCAAGACCTCCGTTGTTACCGTCAAGGAGAAGCGCCGTCTCACTCCCAAGAACTACGACCGCAACATCTTCCACATCGAGTTCGACCTCGGCGACACTGGTGTTACCTACGCCATCGGCGAGGCGCTCGGCATCCACGCTGAGAACGACAAGGCCGAGGTCGAGGAGTTCATCAAGTGGTACGGTCTTGACCCCGAGGAGATCGTCGAGGTTCCCTCCCGTGAGGATCCCGACGTCCTCGTCAACCGCACCGTCTACCAGTCGCTGCTCCAGAACGTCGACATCTTCGGCCGCCCTGGCAAGAAGTTCTACGAGGACCTCGGCGACTTCGCCAGCGACGAGCAGGAGAAGCTTGCTCTCCAGACTCTCTGCACCGGCGACGGCGCCACCGAGTTCAAGCGCCGTGCTGAAGTTGACACCATCACCTACGCCGATCTTCTGCTCGAGTACAAGTCTGCGCACCCATCCTTCCATGATATTGTCCGTATCGTCGCCCCCATGAAGCGTCGTGAGTACTCCATCGCTTCATCGCAGCACGTCACCCCCAACTCGGTCACCCTCTGCATCGTCACCGTCAACTGGGTCGACCCCAAGGGCCGCGACCGCTTCGGTCAAGCGACCCGCTACCTTAACAACCTGCGCGTCGGCAGCCCCGTGACTGTCTCCGTCAAGCCCTCCGTCATGAAGCTGCCGCCCAAATCCAGCGCGCCCATCATCATGGCCGGTCTCGGAACCGGTCTCGCGCCCTTCCGCGCCTTTGTGCAGGAGCGCGCGTACCAGAAGCAGCGCGGCGAGGAGATTGGCGAGGTGATGCTGTACATGGGCTCGCGTCACCAGCGCGAAGAGTACCTGTACGGCGAGGAGTGGGAGGCGTACCAGGACGCGGGCATCATCACGCTGCTGGGCCGCGCCTTCTCGCGCGACCAGCCCCAGAAAATCTACATCCAGGACCGCATGAGACAGACGCTGAGCGATATCCGCCGCGCGTACCTCGAGAAGGAGGGCAGCTTCTACCTCTGCGGCCCGACTTGGCCTGTCCCTGATGTTACTGAGGTGCTGCAGGAGGCTATTGAGGTGGATCACAAGATGAAGAACCCTGATGCTAGGAAGGTCAACAGCAGGAGGGAGATCGAGACTCTCAAGGATGAGGGCCGCTATGTTCTCGAGGTTTATTAGGTGCGCTCGTTGGATTAGTGCAGATGCATTTCTTATCAGTCGATATCGAATTAGACTTTCTACCTCCCAGCCGTCGTTGTATTTCGTATCCCGTTTGTGAAGTGCGAGGCGTCGTTGCTTGTCAACCCGGCCGAACGACGCCAGCCCGCTTCGGCTCTAGTGCGATCCGACTTCACAGCACTACACTCCGACCATCGAGTATCGACCACTTCTACTACACAGACGGTCGCGTCGAAAACCACACATATAACCAGATAGGTCTCACGTCTCACCACGACATAAAAGCGATGCAAACAGCGGCGCAGCAGTCGAAAAATGTTGATCAATCAGTTCAATAAAGACCTTCCAAACACCACTGGCCCAAGAAAGAGAATGCAAAGAATGAATCCACGCTCCCCTTGCTAATTAGAACCTCAACCGACCACCGCCGCTACCTACTTCGCCTTCGCCTTCGCCTGCGCCTTCGCCTGCCCCGCCAGCGCCGCGCGCCGCGCCTGCAGACGCGCGACCTTCAGCTCGAGCTCGGTGGCGCGCAGCTCTGCATCCAGCGCAGCGACAGTGTCGTCCTCGAGTTCTGTTGTTGGCGCTGCGTCGTCCTCTGACGGCGCGCGCGGTGAGAAGGGGGGCGTTTCGTGCTTGACTTCTGTCTGGGCGTGAAAGCGCCTGCTGAAGGGCGAGTCGGGGGTGCGCGCGCTGTCTGCGCGGGTTGTGTGCCGGTGGGTTGTGTTGTAGCCTGCGGGTTGCTGAGACGTATGGCAGCTTCCGCTGTTGTGCGGCGGGATGTATCCGCCGTAGCCGTATATGGCGTAGCCGCTGTGGTCGTGGTAACTTTCTGGAAAGCCTGGGTAGGGCGTCGGACGGCTCCAGGGATCGAGGGGGGGACCGTACGGATACGGATTGCTGTAGCCTTGTTGGCTCTTGTCGACGCCAGAAGGAGGTTGCGGGCGCGTCGGAAGTCGGGAACCGTACTTTCTTGCCTTCTCGGGGTGGGCGTTTTGCTGCTTGGCTGATGGGAATGGTGTGTGGTGCGGGTGCTGGTGGTGAGGTGCGTTGGTGTAGCCGCTGGCCTGGAGATAGTGGCCCGTCAGGCCGCCGTGCCCCAAGTCGTCATCGCTATGGTCTTCGTCCCTATCGTCGTCGTACCGGTTATTTGCGTCGCCGGGCTTGGACTCGTCGTCGTCGCCGCTACCCTCTTCTCCGGACGGCACGCCGGACGGCACGCCCAGGATGTGGTCAATGTCTTCATCCGTGTCCTGATGCCCCTGCGGGTTCGTCAGGAGATGCTTGTAGCGAATGCCAAAGCTATACGCGATATCCCAGTCCTTGACGAGCATATCCTCCAGCACATCAAAATCGGTCGTCACAAGCTGCGGCTTACGATTACCTACACATCGTCAGCAAACCCATCCCCTCGCACACCCGGAAACGCACATACCAGTGTTCTTAATGCGATACCGCACCACATCATTCATCGCCTTCTTCAACCACGCCTTATTCGCCGTCATCTTGGCCAGACTCAGAATCGCCTTCAGCACGCTCGGTAGCCACTTCTTCGGATCCGCCTCGTGCTCGCGATACATGGCGCGCTTACCGTCCCTGCCACGCTTGACCAGCGGCCGGTGGCACTTGGGCACGTACGCGCGGATAAAGCCCGCGCCCCAGCACCGCTCGATCTCGCAGATCACCTCCAGCTTGGCAACCATGTCGTTCTTCTTGATGGGCTTGCTGGCCGCTGGTCGCCGGCTGGGTTTCCGCGAAGCCTTGCCGGGAGGCTGTGCGGGGGCCTTGGGAGGTTTACGCAGTGTCGCTTGGTGCGCGGCGCGCTGCTGGTCCAGCAGCGAGATCTCGGTGGCATCTTGCGGGTGCTCTCGCGGGTCGTGGCTGCTCTCGCGCGGAGACGAGGCTGGAGCGCGCAGTGGGCGCAGTTGGCGCAGGGGCGTGTTGCCGCTGCTGAAATCGCGGTCGAAGTGCTGCTCCTGCAACTGCATCGCGGGCGGGAGCTCGTCGTCGTCGACCTTCGGGGGGTTGTGCTCCCCCACGTGAGAGGAGGGTCGGTGGTCCATGTCGGTCCGTTGTGATGTCAGTGGACAGCAGCGACTAGTGCGTGAAATACTCGCCTCTAGGAGGTAGCTCTGCTTGTTCGGTTGCAGATTGTAGCCCAACGCCGGGAAGCGGTCGGCAGAAGCACGCGGTGCGTTGTGCTGCTCGACTAGCGGCGTCTTCACTGGCTCCATTTCTCGGCGAGGCGCTGATGTGCGCAAGACGGAGGATGTAGACGTGTAGCTGTATCGTCAGTATCGCTCTGACCAGCACTGACGAAGCGCCCAGGAAGCTCAGTGAAGCAAGAATCGTCGATCCAACGCCCTGCACAATCTCTCAGACCCGCAAGCTACCGGGGTTGATACTCACCGTCGCAGTATCAGAAGGGCGTCAGTCCTCACGATTGAGAGCCCAAGCAAAGCTGGAGTTGAGAAACCTTCCGTCGACGTTCAAGAGTAAGTGCAGCCCGCACTGAAGCCAGATTATAGCTAGGTTGTATACGCGACCCACTCACCCGTACCCACCGCCTATTGGCCAGCTGTCCAATAGCAACAGCTCCAAGTCTAAAGCAAGGGTAAAGGTAGACGGCCGCTGCATGGCGCGCTGCCAGCGCGGCACCAGATCTCACTGCTCTGCTGGCTGTTACTGGGCGGTAGCTTGAGGCCCTCATTGGGAGTTGGGAGTTGGCTGGAGATGTGCTGGGACTTCAGGCAGGTGGAGTGTTGGAGTTGTATGTCTGGTGTTGCGGATGGCTACGTGGAGTCTCACGGAGGCAGTTGGCTGTGCTCGGACAGCGAGCTTGAGTGAGCTGGATTCGGGCGGCAAGAGACCGATACGGTTGTATGTCGTTCGGATGAAGTCCATGCCCTTTCACACCTACGAATGACATTAGTTCACGATTCTGAAATGCTTCATCCGAGATCAGATGGGATTGTACGTGTCGAATCTTCCCGAGAGCCGCTGCTTCATCGAACTACATCAGTTCTATGGCTGAGACTTTATACTTGTATAGTTTTCCGGAACCTTGATTACTATCTCCGTCTGCGGATCTGCACCAAACAGTGACTCTCGTGCCGGATCACGACCTCGTAATTAGCAACGCACTGGAGCAACTCAATATGCACCTCGAATACGAGCCAAGACTTGTCCTTGAACAAGACACTTATGGCTCTACTCTATTTCATTGGGCGGTACGGTACTCGAAACAGGATATTGTCCAGACTCCAGGCCATCATTGATGCGGGAGCTGACGTCGATGCTTGTTCCGAGGAGGGCGGTACTGCGTTAATATGGGCTCTTGAGTCGATTCAATCTGCATCGATATGCAAGGTGTTAATTGAAGCAGGCGCAGAACTCGAGTCGGAGGGTGGAGGAGATTTGAAGGCTCGGTACATACAGCTGGATTACTGCCAAAGCGGCTTGAAGTGGAGAAGTTGCAATGCGAACTGGAAGATTCCAACAACGACATCGAAGCAACGACCAACATCGCAGCCTAGTTGGTGGAGGTCTCTCCTCGCACTTGATGCAGGAGGTTAATCGGCATGTAAGAGGGACTCGCTCTCTACGAGTTCTAGTCTACAACCGGCCAGGACGCAAAACATGAGGCAAAGTCCCATCCGTCCTCTTGCAACAGCACGAGACGACTCGAACATACTTCTTTGAAGCTGGAACTGTAATCTTCTCGTCAACGGGCTTTTGTTCAAACGCGGCCACTATTCAATCAACGATCTCGTTGCGCGATCTGCTGCGACTCTCTAGATATTCAGGAAGACAGTCAGCCATTGTTTGTAGATACTACATGCTGAATATCAGTACATTTTGAAAAATTGCTAAAACCCCATCGCAAAGTACCTCCCACACTCTCAACTCTCCGCCTTAGATCACCCTCAAAGTGTCACAACACTAGCCTCCAGCACGCCCTCGGGCCCAATCAATGCCTGAGCAACATCCTCACCCACTGGCCGATCAACACCAAGAATCATCAGCGCCTCGTTGCTGTCTTTCCCATTCGCCTCCGCCACCGCCTCTTCATCCACATCGAGCGGCGCAACATTCATGAAGTTAATATTCACACCAGCCTTGCCCAGGAGATTGCCAACAAACCCAATCTTCCCGCACGAATCGAAATTCCGGCATATGAGCAGAGTGCCTTGCGGGACGAATTCGCCCTTAAACCGATCAAGGCGGCTAATAAAGGGCTTGTTGCCGGATACAAAGCCTTGGATGATTTGATCTTGCTCCTGCTTTTGCTCTGCTTGAGATACGCCTTGGTGCGTGTCGATTCTTGTTAAGTTGGAAGAGCGAGAAGCGGCTGGACTGGTCGCTCTCGACCCGCCGCGCGCTGATGATGTGGACCGCGAGGCGCGCGCGCGCAGCGTGATGAACGAGGAATACGGTTTATCTTCCACGTTCTCGCGGGAGCGCTGTTCGTTGATCAGGATGCCTCGTTCTTTGGCGAGAAGCTCGGCGTTCACGATGTTGATGTTGAGGCCATCGGAGCTGGTGATCGGCGTAAGGAGGCCCTTAACAAGTGCGGCGAAGAGCGGCTTGGTGGTATTCAAATTCGCAAGTTTGCCCTCGTAGATCAAATCGAACGTCGTACGGAAGCTCTTTATGTTTGTGCTGGAGTAGTGCTGGGTGTACAAGCTTCCCATTTTCTCGACCAGCGAGACAAATGGGTGCAGGGTGCGGTACTCGTCTGGCAAAATCAACGGTGCATTGACGGCGCTGCGAGGTAGTTCTCCTGAAAGGATGAGGACGACTTGTTCGCAGACGTCTATGGAGACGTTTTCTTGGGCTTCTTTGGTGGAGGCGCCCAGGTGGGGTGTTGCCACGACTTTGGGGTGAGCGATGAGGCGGCTTGCTGACGAGTCTGGCTTAGGGGGCTCGGAGGTGAACACATCGATTCCTGCCCCAGCGATTATACCGGCGTCGAGGGCTTCGACTAGGGCGTCTTCGTCGATCATACCGCCTCGAGCAACGTTAAGGATGCGGGCTGTAGGCTTCATTGTTGCTAACTCGGCTTTGCCGATCATGCCTTTGGTGGATGCGATGAGCGGAGTGTGTAGTGTCAAGAAGTCGGCTTCTTGAAGCAATTCTGCAAGACTTGACCGTATTGTGACTGATGCAGCAGCAGCGAGGGTTGGATTCGCGTAAGGATCGTAGGCAATCAGTCGCATGCCGAGGCCGTTGGCGATGCGGGCAACAGTGAGACCAACTTGGAAATCTATTAGCGGCAAATACATGAATGCCCCTGCTTTGATTACCTTTGCCCAAGCCGACGATGGCAAGTGTCTTGCCCTTTGCTTCGATACCGGTCAAACGACTGCGCTCCCACTTGCCGTTCTTGATACTCTGGGATGCATCACCAATGTTGCGAGCCACAGCCATGAGAACTGCTTTGATCAGTATTGGACCATCATTGTTGCTTTGGATACGCACGGGCAATAGTGTGTTCAGCTGCGGCATTGATGTTTCCGGAGGGCGAGTTCACAACAATGATGCCGTGGGTTGTGGCGCTTTGGACATCGACATTGTCAACGCCGACACCGGCACGAGCAACAACTTTAAGCTTCTTCGCTGCGTTGAGCAAATCTGCTGTCACCTGGGTCTCAGAACGGACAATAAGAGCCTCATAGTCGCCAATTATCTCTTTCAGCTCTTCAGGGCTCAGGCTCTTCTTCTCATGTACCTCGAATTGGTCTTGAAGCAAGGCCAGACCATCTGCTGAGACCTTTTCTGGTATGAGAATCTTCGATCTCGTTTGGATAGCCATGACAGTCATAGTGGAATCGTCAGAAAGGTACCAATGAAGTCTTTGGTGAAGCAATAGGGAAGGGATTAAGAAGCGGTACCATGGGCGATGCATCCTTTTAGCTGCACGTCGAGCTACATGGAACATTGAAGTACCGCTACCGGACACCGCCTGCTGTGAGCTCACCGTGCACAGCATCAGCTGTTGGCCTGTGTGATGGAGGGTAACCTGGTACGGCTAGCTTGCAGCTACCCCGCCCCCGCATTCGTGGGGAATCCCGCCGCGTCCACATGTTCGGGGGTTTCAAGGGGCGAGTGGAGGTGACGGAGCGCGGTCAATGACATCGAATACATCGTAATGCACGTGGTTCACCGGAGGTAGATCGCAGTTAGTGCTGTCTTATACTTGTGAAGGTCATGCCTTCGGAGACCATTTCATTGTTTCGACGTGCGCATGTCATGCATGGCGCCATAGCACAACAATGTGGCTGCCACTAATTGGAGCCGATCATTTGTTGAGTGGGTTCGTGCATGAAAGGTGGCAATGCTGTTTACCAATTGCTTCGTGTCTTGAGCCTTTCGTTTTGCACAACCTCGATCCAGTAGTTGTCAGGGTCTGTGAATGATGTTAGCCACGAGTGTGAACATACACACATGTTGCGTACCTAGCACGAAGGCAATGTTCTTCATCCTGCCGTCGGTAAGCTTCTTCTTCCAGTTGACGCCCTTCTCCTCGAAACGAGCGCAGGCAGCATCCAGGTCGTCGACAGTAATGCAGATGTGACCAAAACCTTGGGGCTCATCGTTGCCGTTGTGGTACTTGAAATCGCCGTCCTTCTCAGTGCCGTAGTTCCATGTAAGCTCGAGCAGGCCCTCGCTGTCTGCTACAGGATTCACGCCGTTTGCGGTCTGTGCGGCAGCGTCCGCGCCATAACCGAGGAAGTACAGGTTGAAGCCTGCGTTGGGGCTCTCAGAGGTGCGCTTGAGATTCATGCCAAGGACGTCCTGATAGAAGTTGAGCGAAACGTCCTTGTCCTTAACCCGAATCATAGTGTGGTTCTGGCAATGTCAGTTGTGAACAACAGCAGACGATACTGCACTCACCATGCGGTATGTGGCAGTATCGGTTTCCTTGGCATTCTCGGTTTCTTCCAGAGGCTTCTGCCCAATGACTTCAACCCAGTAGCCATCAGGGTCCAGCACGAAAGCAATGTGCCTCATGCGCCCGTCTGTGAGCTTCTTCTGAAACTTGTAACCGGCATCTTCGAGGCGCTGGCAGGCCGCCTGGAGGTTGTCGACTGATATGCAGAGGTGACCGAAGCCCTTGTGGGGTTCTGTGTTGCCGTTGGTAATCTTGTAGTTTGGGTCGTCTTCGGTGCCGTAGTTGTGTGTGAGCTCGACGATGCCCTCGCGGTCGGTCCAGTGATTGCCGTGGGACACAGCCTTCGGGCTGTCGTACGCAAAAAAGTACAGATCGAACTTGGCGTCAGGATTTGGTAGCTTGTTGATGAGCTTCATGCCCAGGAACTCGTAGAACTCTACGCTACGCTTGGGATCCTTGATGCGAAGCCTATAACGTAAGTAAGCCCATGTCTCGGCAGCCAATGACCGGTACAGCTGCAGATGACAGCCATGGAGGTACTCACATCGAGTGGTTGAGCTTGTAGCGGGTGGGATCGGTCGCCATGGTTGCTAGTGCTCGAAAGATGCTGAGCGGCTTGGTGTCGTTTAGATACTTTGTTGCTGCGAAAGCGGTAGTTACTCGAGGTATCCTAAACAGTGCTTGTCGTAGGGAGAGCATTAATTGCAGAGGACAGCAATTGGAGGGGAGTAAAGAGCTCCAGATATCCGAGAGGATTGATGTCATCACCCAATCAATGAACGCAAATTACCCCACCGAGTCGGCTATGACCGCATCGCGCACTAGCCCGAACAGTCCTTTGTAACGTAAGGCAAGGCCCCAAAACATTGTGACATCTCGCATTTGTGCAGCGCATGGTTGGTGAGATGCAGGTGTTTTGCACAGATATGGTGAATGTGATAGGAGTGTTGCGCCTTCCGCACAGTTACTGCACGTGACATGGAAGTTAGTCGCATGGTCAAAGCTCTTTCTAAGATTGTGGCTGGCCGCGATATCTCAGACACAGTCTTACCTTCCGTTTCAGATACATACTCCTGCTGCAATCGACCTTGGTGCCCGTCCCCATAGCGTTGTTCGTAGCAATTGCGGCTCAAGACCAAGTCCCTGCCACGTGCGCGTCGCTTCCGTGGTTGAGAAGGTAATCTCTGATTCAGGTACGTGACCTCATTCGTTACCCGTTACCACACCGTCCAAGCTATCTGTACCACACGGCTACCGCCGCCATATTTTCAAGACATCTCTGTCGTTACACTTCACGGATTGTATTTTCATTCTTTCGCTATGTCTGATCGACAGCAACAACACCCAGACGCTGAAATGCGCGTGTCCGCCCGTTTGCAGCTTCTGACCATGCAGGCACACAAGGACGGTCCGATGATAGACATCATCAAAGTGAGCGAGTGGCTCACTAGGAATGTCAACGAAAAGCTCTACCCGCGGTTGCTGTAGGTCCTTCCGCACCCAATGCCAGGGCCCCTCTAAAAGACGCAGTTTGATGTCACCAAACGGCAATTTGCTCGCCTATTCGACCCCAGTAAATATCAAGGAACTTCGCGACCAGGCAGCATTGATCTCGGCGGCATGGAAAGATCAGTGCACCGGTCGACAGACGCAGTCGACACCAGACCCGCGGAAGGACTCAGCCCGAGATGATGCAGAGGCAGCACAGCAAAATGGCTTGAAACCACCTCTCGAGACACTCACTATCGAAGCGGAAACCTGCAACATTCTGATACGATCACTCCAGCCGGAGCTTCTTTTCGTACTAATTGGCGAGCTCCCACCAAATAAGGTACAGCAGTTCAAGATTACCGCGGAGGGCCATGGCGATGCCCGACACCCTGCGCTGGAAGGAGCTGACACTCCAAACGAATCAGCAGCCACGCAAGGCGCCTCTCGCACGCTCAAAGCTCCTTCCATACTCAGTTCTATGAGTCAGCGGGAAAAGGACGTCCGACTTGGTGTTCTGCACATACAACGCAAGAGACTCGACGCTTTGACGGACTACATCCAGCGTGACTTCAAGGACAGCGGATTTATTATGCCGGCAGATTGGGCGCTCCAGTAGCCATGGACGGACAAACCCTTCCCATCAGAAATCCTGTTCGGCAAGCCTCCGGACAAGGTCTCGTTCTTTAAGCCCGGCAAGTCTCCCAATGACCCCAGGAGTCCCTCAGCGAAACGCGACTCTGAAGACATCTCACCCACCAGAATCGGGCCTGGGGGTACTCAGCGACGTGTATCGAGTCGAAGTAGCAGTACTCGAGAGGAGAGTGTTGAATCATCACGCCAAGAGCGTACCGGATATGCAAATGCCTCACGTGCACGCGAATTGAATCCAACAGAGACGACGAGATCCGTCAGCAGCTTCATCAAGGCATCCCAATACAAATATGTGCGAATGCCTTCATCCGATGAATTTCCATCTCAACCTCGAGGAATGCACAGCTATGGGCCTATGGGCGCATCTGCAACAAAGAGCGACCAGGCCCGCATGCACTCTGTCCCGACTACAACTACTGGAGAGACCAGCTCGCAACGCGCGCCTGTGGGCATCTGCGGATTTGCGCCCGAAGAACTCCAGGCTGTACCGAGACCTGATAATCAGACCGCCCCCAATGAAGAGCCTGAATCCAAGCCCAGGGCCGCCTTTCCCTGTTCATCGTATTCTATGGATGAAGCTGCTCTTGCGGCCATGAGCCAGTCAGCAATTTTGGATAAAGAGAAGGGTAAGTCAGCAACAGGATGCGGCTCGATGAAGATGGACAAGGGCAAAGGCAAAGCTGTCTCCTTCAACGAGCCTAATCTTGGGACCAAGGTTGCCGCATCCCCGCCTGATGACCACCTAGGGTCTGCGGGTGGGTCGATTACCTCCGGGGGATCGAAAAACATTGTGACAGCCGAGGTCGACCCTAGGGTCCAGCGCAGCGGTGCTCCTTATTACGCGTCGGATTTTGGAAGGAAACCCACGAGCAGCGGGGCGTCCAACAAACGGGACGAGGGCAAGGCCGATTCTGGTAATATGAAGGACTCCACTTCGACCTAGGAGTCGACCTCGGGGAGCTCATCTGAAACGGACACCCAGCCGACTAGCAAGGACAAGGGCAAGGGCAAGGCCGTGGAGAGTCGGAAATCCGCGAATGCGACAACCGGCGGATCTGCATGCGACAATGGCAAATACCCACTGGGAGAGTCATCGTCTGACAATTGCGCGATGGCTGACTCGTCATCGCCCAGAATCTCGAGATTTTCCGATCGATCACAGCATGGCAGTCATTGGGATCTGTATGTCGTACTCAAATTCGTCAATCAAGCACGAGTCTGACGATACCAGCTCTAATCAAGCAGGTCCCTCATCGCAAGCGGATTCGTCGGCAGTAGCAGTGCAAAGAGCAGCAGCACGAGCATTTGCAGCCAGGAGGAACACGGTAGAGATGCAGAACAAAGTCAAGGCTTACTTGGGTATCAAGAAGATTCATAGTCCTACCAATCGGCCAACCAAGAGCCTCATGAGCCAGGCAACCGGGTACTTGTTCAGTACAAAAGAGAGGCTGAGGCCGGCGGAGGAGCGGGATGAGAATGAGGGTGATGTCCTAGACTGAGGTGGGTGAAAGGGTTTATCGGTCATAGCTTGAATGGAAAGCATCGGTGTTGAGTGGCTGCGGAGAATCAGCATGTGCACGGGTGATGTTTTGCTTTTACGCCACAGAATTTCAGCCTACATAATATCGGAACGGGGTCTTGAAGGTGAAAGTGAGTATACTGTATCAGCGCCTACTGCGGCGCATCGACACCCATGTTGAAGAACACAGCCTTCGTCTGTGTATAGTTCTCCAGAGCCGCCTCACCGCACTCGCGCCCAGTGCCACTTTCCTTATACCCACCAAACGGAATGCTCCAGTGCACAAGGTTGAACATATTGACCCACGCCGTGCCCGCCTTTAGCTTGTTGGTGACCCTGATCGCAAGCTGGTAGTCATTGGTGTGAATTTCAGCAGCTAGGCCATACGTTGTGTTATTCGCGAGCTCAAGCACATCCTCCTCAGTCTTGAACGTAATGACGGTGACTACAGGGCCGAAGATCTCCTCCTTGACAATCTTCATCTCGGGTGTCACGTTTGTGAAGATCGTGGGCTGGATGAAGTATCCGCCGCCGGGCGCTTCGTGCGCCTTGCCGCCAAGAGTGACGGTTGCGCCCTCCTCCTGCCCGGCCTCAAGATAGCCCTTGATCTTGTCGTGCTGCAACTTCCTTCATGCGCGCGGTGAAGAGCTCGGTGAACTTGTCGTAGATGTCTTCGTGCACGTGGATGCGGGTGCCCGCGTGACATGTCTGGCCGTAGTTCATATTGATACCCCAGGCGCTCCATTTCACGGCCTTCTCAAGGTCGGCGTCGGGGAGGATGATGTTGGGACTCTTGCCGCCGAGCTCGAGTGTGACTTTTTTCAGATTTGAGTCTGCTGCTGCGCGGAGGATGGCACGGCCTGTGACTGTTGAGCCGGTAAAGACGACCTTGTCGATTGAGCCAGGGAGGTCGAGGTTGGCTGCTTGCTTCTTTGTCTTTCCGGTGTCCAGCATCTCAATGGCAAGGATGTCGTCGAAGTGCTTCTCCATCAGATCTGCGAGCTTCAGCAAGAACTGGCCTCGTGCCGCAGGGTTAAGCTCGTTCCATGCTGGATCATTCGTTTTCTTGCGGGCGGCCTTGACTGCAATGTCGACATCATCGACCGAACCCTCTGAAACCTCGATAATGGTCTTTCCTATTCTGGGGTCCTCCACGGGGAAAGTTTTATCGACCTGGGGCTTGACGAACTCGCTGCCGATGAACAAACCAGTATTGAACTTGACCTCTCGGCCGTTGATGTTGAGTGTTTGTACCGACATGTTGATGACTCGGTGTCGGAAGAGTACCTCCTTATATGTGCAGTTCACAGGCCTGGCAGCAAGAGATGCAGGTGGGGTATATAAACATCTTCGAGACCACTACTCAGGAGACGAGATCGGCCATGACAGACCCTCATCGGTGGAAGACGCAGAAGCTAGAACAGCCCGTGGTACCTCCATCCACTCGATACTGTGCATGGATCAAACTCGACTGTCGGAAGGGAGGTTCAACCAAGGACCCATTGGTGGCCCTTCGGTTGGCTGAGCCGCCGGTCTTAATACGCTGTTCAAAATATCGATCAATCCAATGGTGTACCACTTCCCTACCAAGTGGAGACAGTACGAAGTAGAGGCTGAACGCGGTAATCAACTGATGTATTGCGGGGGTCTCGAAGGCGAGGCGAACCAAAGTGGATATTCTAGAAGTCTAGCTGGCACACCCACTGCTGACAGATCAGAGAACCATGTAGCCGACATGTCGGTAACTTGCCAGCGCGCGAAGCAGACGCATGAGATTGTTGATGGCAGGCCCATATACAACAGCCAATGCAGGGAAAAGTTGGCTTGCCGATTGCTGATTGGCTCCTGCTGATTGCGTGTGGGTCGCACTTGCATCGTGAGCTTATGACTGAGACGTGCACTCACTGTCGTACCTCAAAGACATGCGAACTATCCTGCTCTGTAGACATTACGACATATACATCAAATGAAGTCCCGTCATTAGCATTGTCGTAATGTTGCAAGAACCCGGAATTATGACGATGATCCTCCGCTCGGACGAATTTTAATGGCGAAAGGGCCAGAACACAATCAAGCTCTTGCGATAAAGACTGACCAGCAGCAACTCACTCAGACACAGCAGGATCCAGCCCCTTAAATCGAAGACACGGTAACTCAACAACTTACCCGTACAGTCACCGACAATGTCGACTGCAGCGCTCGCAGGGAGCACTGGCCTCGTAGTAAGTACCACACCAGAAACATCGCAGTCGACCTAGAGCTTACTGTCACAGGGCTCCAACATCCTCAGCCAGCTCCTCGCCCACCCCTCCTTCTCATCCGTCTACGCCTATGCACGCCGTGACCTGCCCAACCCCACTGCCACGTCCAAGTTGAATCCTATCACATCGACCGACACATCGACATGGACGAGCATGTTCCCGCGCTCCCCAGCACCTGCAATATTCTTCTCCGGCCTCGGGAGCACGAAAGCACAAGCCGGCAGCTTGGAAGCTCAGCGCGAAATCGACTACGACCTTAATCTCGCGCTTGCCAAAGCCGCAAAAGAGGCCGGTGTCGATACATACGTGTTGATCAGCGCCGGAAGCGCGAACGCGCAGAGCAGTTTCGCGTATGTTAGGATGAAGGGCGAGCTGGAAGAGAGCGTCAAGGCGCTGGGGTTCAAGCACACGGTCCTTGTGCGGCCGGGGCTGATTCTTGGGGGCAGGGAGGATAGCAGGCCCGCCGAGTTTGCGATTCAGAAGGTTGCGGGCTTGTTCAAGAGTGTAACACCCAAGTTGACGGATTTCTGGGCGCAGGATGCGACGACCATTGCGAGGGCTGCTGTCAATGCGGGAGTGCAGTGTGTGGAGGGCAAGAAGGAGGGTGGCGTCTGGCTACTGGGGCAGGCTGAGATTAACGCGCTGGGCAAGGCGTAGATTGTGAGTAGGCATGCACTGCAGATAGCTCAGAAGGGTGCTTGTAGCTGTGTGGATGCCGAAGCACTTGCCCTTTACTTCGCGATACCCTCAATCAGATTGCCCACTCGTCTCAATCATGATCGAGTAAACAGCTACCAGGTTGCTGGATTCTCTGGAGCGCGCTGTCGTGCACCGTACTACCAGAGAATGACCTCACTCGAACTCCAAATATGCTCTGAGAGCAGCCAATGAACGCTCAGCCTGTTCTCCGCGTTTCCACTGTGCGACCTACTTGGGCAAAGACGCTCTGATCTGAATATTGTGTCACACCACGTATCTCACGCGATGCGGCTTTCGGTGAGCGCCGTGCCGCCCGTCTCGCCGAAGAATTCGTGCAAAGGTCACACCACTCTCTTGCGACACTTTGCCCACGCCACCCGACAACCCAACAATTGCAGGATAGTTCTCCCTCTGACTGGCCAGAACAATTCGCTTTTGGTCCACATTATGCTCTCATGTCCTAGAATGGAAATGCACGTACAAACACATGGCTCGGTTCTTGGCTGCCCAGGGGAACTCGGACTCGCAGGCTCGTAAGGCTGACCGTGTGC
Organism: Didymella exigua CBS 183.55; assembly: GCF_010094145.1. Taxonomy (NCBI): domain Eukaryota; kingdom Fungi; phylum Ascomycota; class Dothideomycetes; order Pleosporales; family Didymellaceae; genus Didymella; species Didymella exigua. The sequence goes on from NW_022984799.1 coordinate 326,772, forward strand.
TCAGCGGCGTTGCGACGATCCTCCGGCTGCTGCTGAGCACACACCACCCACAGTATCTCAGGTGATACTGGTGGTCCGATAGGACGATTGACGTACTGCAATAGCGGAATAAGCAGGATCAAACATGTCTCGTAGACTTATTGTAGGATGAATAAATGCATCTTGTTACACCACAGAACTTATCATCAGCAAGCATCTCTACTCAGTCGTACAAATATACAACGACCCGGATAGGCAAAGTCACCACCATCTTGACCCAACTTAACTCGGTCCTAGCACTATACTCAATCCTGAGTAAAACAAACCAAACGCACATCACAAAGCACAGCTTCAAGATGCCCTCCGCAACACCCGCCCGCACTATGCTCCGCACCTGGGCACGCAACATGACGGAGCCTCACCCCTTCGCACGCAACCCCGTGAGCGCAAAGCCGTATCCCGCACAATACAGCGTCATGTTCCGTAAGCTCGGCCGCACATCCCTAGTGTACGTTCGAATCCATCTCCTTTCCCAACACACTTTGGGTCATATCACATGGCTCCATTCGTTTTTCTGAGAATGGCTTGCTAACGCCTGTTAAACAGCTTCTTCCCCTGGTACGCCGTCGTCCTCGGCTGGCCGCTCGCCGCCGGGTGGGCGTTCAATGGGCACATGTGACTTTTCCTCGCGGAGGGGGAGCGGAATCAGACTGTAGGGGGGAAACAGGAGGCTATTCGGAATCTTGACGCTGGTGAGGTTAAGGAGTCGGTATTGAATATGCAGTGGGATGATTAGCATTGCATGGCATAGCATGGCCTCGTGTTGCTTGGTATAGCATTGAAGGAGTTGCCGGCGCTTTTTTTTTTAAACAGTGGGCAGGGTGTAGACACCAGACAGTGTATATACATTGCATTTAACGGTTTTCCTCTTGTGCACCTGATGGCCTGTTTGGCTTGTCTGTTGAGGAGGATCTTGCTCAACGATTGCTAATTCTTGTCAGTGCAAAATACTGGCCTGTTGAGGTATGATCGTATTGTGTATGGTGTCTTCATTCGTACTCCAGGCTCTTGGTAAATGTAATTGTGTCATATGCTGCCTTGCGCTTTGCGCTGCTTGTTCGTTCCCCTCCTCCGATGATGCTTATGACCTAGTTGTGACTTCCACCCCCACTACTTCCACCGCCCTGCTTATTTGGGCTACCCGAGCCACTGGGCTTATCATTCGTTCCTTGGCTGGCTCCTCCAATCTCCGGGTCATTCGCATGGCTGACCTCGTGGTTGCCCGGGCTCACGTTCAAACTGTTGTTGGCATCTCCTGACTCCTTCTCGGCGCTGGCCTCTGCAGCTTCGGGTGAAGTTTGATTAGGGTTGAAGGCGGCGTCGGTGTGTGCGGCCGCGTCGTCGGATCCAGACTTAGAGTACTCATTTGAGCTCGTGTTGATCGAATCTTTGTCTTCGGCGCTCTTTCGGGCGAATAGCGGACGTGAAGTGCTGAGGAAGCGTGGCTGGACGAATTGGATGCGCGCAGAGCGTGCCAGTGAGCGGGTGGGTTGGAGGCGGAACATGGCTGTAGGATGGTGTGGTCTGGCTTGTGAAGGTGTAAGGTCTGTAAGAGTCAAGGAAGGTTCAGAACCATGCGATTGAAGAGTACTTACATTTTCAAAATAACTCACAGGTAGATGAGTGCAATTGGAGTCTTGAAGCCTGTCACGGCGAGAGTTGACGTTTGTGTAGCTAAGTTCGAGCTGTCACGACAATCTGACGTCACAGCCGCACAGACATTTTTCGCTGGGCACATCGTTCAAACATCTTTGTGACAACAGTATGATGGTCACTTCAAATAGGAGACATGCGACATTTGGCCTCATGATGGACTCACTGGTCGCAAAGTGTTAAGGCTGTCGCTGACTCGGGGAAGCAGCATAGTCTCCGAGCCAGCCTCGGAGATGGCGTTGAAATCCGACCTCGTTGAGCCAGACCCACCAGCCCTCAGGCAGCACCATCACGTTTCAACAAGGGCCCCAGGACGTGAACAGCTATATATCTAGGATAGGAAGGTGCACGATCACCAGTGCTATAGCTTTTTCGCCTGCAATATATAAGATGCCGAAATAAAGGTTCATTCTTGTTGCCTCACCACACTACCAAACATCCTTTCGGGCGATCAGCTTCGGTGCATCCTATACAAAGACGAACTCAGCCCTTCTCAGCAGATCTTTCTGGGATCAAGAGAGGGCTACACCATTATATGTCCTATAACTCTCTCCCTATCTTTGGCTTATTGTTGACCTTGCACTGCCCCCAGCCAGTTGGCAGTAACAAGCGACCCCATGGTAAGCCAACCTTTTCACTGAACGAGTCAAGTTGTATCCGTGGATGTGCTCACGCTGTTCTGCTTGATCAGGCACTCCAACGCAAGCTATCTCACTTGTGGCGATCGGGCGGGACCGGTCCTGTTTAAACGTCTGCCTCCCATTCCCGAATCCACCCAGCACATCAACACCGAGAACCACAGGAGCGGACCAACTTCGCAGAATCTCAACATGAATATCTCCACTTGGATCCCACCACCACGTCCAGAACCTGAGACATTGCGCAACCCTCCACCGTTCCAGCCATTTCCACTCGGTCAGATACGCAGTGGCAAGATCAGAAAATCGCTCGGCAACGGTCGTATCGAAACTGCAATCTTCAAGACAAGCATTCCAGGGCCTGTCACTATCACCAAGAATGGTATTGTTGGCGATGAGCATGCCTACGAGCCACACCGCAGTCCAGATAAGGCACTCCTACATTATTGCACTTCACACTACAACAAATGGTCTAAGGAAATTCCCATTTCAGAAGCGCACTTTAAGCCCGGTGCTTTCGGTGAGAATATCTTCAACGCTGAAGTGAGCGAACGAAACGTATGCATTGGTGACCGCATCGCCATCGGCGACGTCATCGTCGAAGTCGCCGAGCCTCGGTCACCATGTTACAAGCTAAATCACCGCTTCGAAGTCAAGGACATGGCCAAACGCACACAGACCCTCTTTCGAACAGGCTGGCTATATCGGGTTGTCAAGCCTGGTACCATAGCTGCTGGAGATACTGTTCGGCTTCTTGAGCGACCGCATCCAGACTGGACGGTTGCGAGAATCGAGTATTATCTGTTCCTCGAAACAGACAAAACGGATATGATGAAGGAGATCATCGAAATTCCACAGCTTGGTTGGGAGATCAAGGACAAGTTCCGCGCCCGACTGATGAAAGGCGTTACGGAGAACCAGGATGGTCGTATGTATGGCGGCTCAGACGACGCAATGGATGCCTGGTACGAGTGTCGCGTTGTCGAGAAACGCAAGGAGACCAGCAATGTCACATCGTTCACCCTCGAGACCATCGAAGACACACCCAACCCTTCACCAGTCGAACCCGGCAGCCACATCCGTCTCAAATTTGGCGGGAAGCTCGTTCGCACATACTCTGTCACACGCGGCACTACGAAGCGCTTCAGTCTCGGTATCGCGCTTGATGAGAATAGCCGAGGTGGCTCAAGATATCTACACGAGATCGTCCAAGTCGGTTCTGTCGTCACCGCAGGACGCATAACCGCATCCTTCCCCCTCGCCTCCGCTACAGACATGCACATCATCATCGCCGGCGGAATTGGTATCACCGCCTTCCTCGTCGCCTTATCGTATCTCCAGAAGACCAAGCAGAACTTCCACATGCACCACGCTGTGTCCGCCGAAGTCCCGTTCAAAGAGCAGATCACCGCCCTCGGAGCCAACGTGACTGTCTACAACAAGTCAGAAGGCAGACGTATGGACCTCAAGGCCATTCTCGGGCATGCAGACAGCCGCACGCATATCTATACCTGTGGTCCGACCCGGCTGAAGGACGCCGTTCTCGCCACCGCAAAGTCACTCAGCATCCCCGATGCGCTCGTGCATACGGAGCAGTTCACAGTCACTACGTCCGGCAATCCGTTCTCTGCGGAGTTGAGGCAAAGCAAGAGAGTCGTGGAGGTCAGTGCGACTCAGACGCTGCTCGATGTGTTGAAAGAGGCGGGGATGGACGTTGATAGCTCATGCGAGGTCGGTAATTGTGGAACTTGTAAGGTCGATGTTGTTGATGGACGGGTCGAGCATATGGGGACTGGGTTGCAACAGGAAGAGAAGCGTGGGGCGATGTTGACTTGTGTGAGCAGGGGTGTTGGGAGGATTGTGCTGGACCTCTAGGTGTGTTGTCGAGTCACTCAGGGTCTTCGCAACAAGCGCAGCTTCGAGCGTGATAAAAAAGGTCATGGGATCTACCACAATGGCCACAAAGTCGATGCGCTATTATAAGCAATCACCTAGTCATGTGGAAGTCTAGGTCAGTCTGCTGTTAATGCCATGCCATCATGAACTCGATCGTTCAATCCGTTGTGACCACTTTATTGTATTGACTTATTGCACAACAGTACACCGTGGACACCGCTCAGATTATTCAGCCCACGGAAGACCTCGTTCCTTGCGAGGGGACCTTGCCTGACACTAACCGACAAGCGCATCAATGGCAGTACAAGATCACGGAGGCGAAGTTGGGGATCGAGAACGGCCAGGAGTGAGGCCGGAGAGGTCAAAGACATGTTGACCTCGGACCACTGACCAGGTGGCATTGAGATATTCGGAGCTGCTTCTACTGTAACAAAACAATGACAAGAGACGATGTGATCAACAATGCGTACAAATCTGGAGTCCAACACAAATCACCCTATAGGAGCATACCTTCTCACGATCTCTCGAGTCTTAACAAGCGGTCAATACAGGGATTCGGCCTTGCGCCAAGTTGGGCGCCAGCAGGCCAAGCTTTCCGAAGAGACGGAGACGGATGAAGTACCGCAGGACCCCAGCTTAGTACCTAGCGCAGATCATGAAAGATTCGTGCGTTCAGAAAGAGGTTCGCTCGTTGATGCTAGATCTCACTTCCGACGGTTTCCTGCCACGATGGTCCCGTCTTCGAGGCCGTGTAAGCAACATCTCATTACCAGCCCTCGTGGCCCCAAAGAAGGAGAGAAAAGTCGTCAGCGGACGAGCTCAAAGCCGTTCGACAGCAGAAGTTAGCAAGGCCTCGAAGACGCGGGGCAATAATGCAACCGACCAACCGTGCGCACGAGCCAATCGGACGAAGCTTTTCCCGGGCGGCATCCACTTCGCATCATCGAGGAAACGCGAGGCGTTGGGAGCTATGTTAGAAGCGTTTGCCTCGCATAAGGCTTGCGTTCACGTCTCTTCATCATCGCCTTCTTCATATCTTCCTGTATTGTGAGCCTTGGCTTGCGTGTGCCGACTTGAGCGACTCACACGTTGCCCTTTGCGACGTTCACGATCAGGCCTGCTTGAGCCACGCAGTCTTAAGCCGCGGCCAACTCCACGCCACACGTTATCGCCCATCACCAACCACGATGGCCATCCCCAAGCGTACACTCCTGCTTTCCTCGTGCGCACTCACTTTCTTCAGCAAAAAGTATGCGCCTGGTTCTCCCTTGACGCATGGCGGGTTTATCAAGACCGTGCTTGCGCTCTTTGCGATCCAGTACTTTGTGCAAGCTTTCTACAGGATTCTTATCTACCCATTCTTTTTGAGCCCGCTGAGACATTTGCCGCAACCCCCTGTATGTCCCCTGTCTCCACACTCTCTGTTGGGACTCTTGCGTGAAAGATGAGGCCTGAGCTAACGACACCCAGAACGGCCACCCCATCCTCGGGCATTTCCCGCGCATCTTCCGCGACCCATCAGGAGAGCCACAGCGAGATTGGATTGACAGCGTGCCGAATGATGGTGTGTTGTACTACCGCTGGCTTTTCAACGAAAGTCGTGTGCTGGTGACCAGCCCCAAAGCGCTGGGTGAGGTGCTAGTCCAGAGAAATTATGAATTCGTCAAGCCGGTCAGGATTAGAATGGGTCTTGGCAGGCTTTTGGGGGTGGGGATCTTGCTGGCAGAGGGAGATGAGCATAAGGTACGTTCCAATCCTGTCTGTGGGGAGCTGACTCTGGCCGCATGTGAGGGCTTGCGACTTGCGAGATCAGGGTCTGTTTATGTGTTCGAAGAGGAACGGAGAAGATGATAGCGGTTTTGAAACTGACAGTATGCAGCGCCAAAGAAAGCTACTGATGCCGGCTTTTGCATTCCGTCATGTCAAGGACTTGTACCCTATCTTCTGGGGAAAGAGCCAGGAGATGACTGACCGCATCGTGAAGACCACAGACCGAGCTCCGGATGGCTCTGTCGTTATCGAAGTTCGTGACTGGGCTTCACGTGCGACACTGGACATCATTGGCTCAGCAGGCATGGGTAAAGATTTCGACTCGCTGATAAATCCTGAGAATGAGCTGTTCCAAACGTACAAGAAGATATTCTCCAGCAACCGCGGCGCTCAGATCATTCAGCTGCTGCTCGGCACGCTACCTCATTGGGTGGCAGTGAACCTCCCATTGAAGCGCAACGACGAGATCGGCCAGGCGATCGGAACAATTAAGAAAGTATCCCGCGATCTCATCGCCACAAAGCGAGCCCAGTTACAGCGCGGCGAAAAGCCTTCCCATGACATCCTATCCGTAGCTATGGAATCGGGCGGCTTCACCGACGAAGATCTCGTAAACCAACTAATGACTTTCTTGGCCGCCGGCCACGAGACCACCGCCAGCGCCATGTCCTGGGCCATCTACTGCCTGTGCAAGCACCCCGAGACACAGACTCGCCTGCGCGAAGAACTGCGCACACAGCTGCCCGCGCTCCTGGATCCCAGCGCCCAGATCTCAAGCACAGACATCGATCGCCTGCCCTACCTCAACGCTGTCTTGAACGAGACACTGCGCATCTTCCCCCCCGTTCCTCTCACAATGCGCGAAACCGCAAATGACACAACGATATGTGGCTCCTTCGTTCCGCGTGGAACAACCGTCATAATCTGTCCCTGGGCAATCAACACTTCCACCCACCTCTGGGGCGAAGACGCAAGATCTTTCAACCCTGACCGCTGGCTCGGCAGCAATGCCAATTCAGGCGGTGCGGAGAGCAACTATGCCGTTACGACGTTTCTGCATGGCCCGAGGAGTTGTATTGGCAAGGAGTTTGCGAAGGCGGAGTTTGCGTGTTTGGTCGCCAGTTTGGTGGGCAGGTTTGAGGTCGAGTTTGAGGAGGGCGATTGGGAGTTGAAAATCCAGGGAGGCATTACGGCGAGGCCGAAAGGGGGGTTGAGGGTTAGGCTAAGGGAGGCTGGAGGGAGCAAAGCATAGGAGAGGAGTATTAACATAGTGGAGCTAAGATGCACTGATATGGCTTGTGGATCACATGAGCTTTGATCAGGGCATGGGTGCACCTGGTTGGACCTGTACGACGAGTAAATTTTCTGGTCCACTTGCTGACATTGCGAACAATCGTCGACCCGTTCGTCAAGTCGAGGTATCGCGATTGATGCGGGCTTGTATTTTTTTTTCAAATCTTTCACCATGCACAACCGAGAGCCATATCTTTTGAGTCTTACTCAGCGCGCTTGCCAAGCTTGTTCGCTGCAACTTTGAGCGTGTTGTTTGCGTGAACCTTCATTTCCTTGGAACCATCATTGATGCAAGACAACTCCATGGTCGGTTTGCTTCAGTGATACATCAATACCTGTGCCGGAAGAGATGTATCAGCCATCCCGCTCGTGGTAGGGCCTGGCCTGTGCCATGTAACACAAGGTAATATATGTGTCTAGGATGAGCAATGCACCCTGACCCATACCTTCAAAGAATCTGACTGTCCCTGGCAAGCTATGGAGGGCACCGAGAGTTTCCATTTCGCGCAGCCCGTTGTACTTCATCACGTTTTTTAAGTGTCAAAATTTCAATTCTTGTAATACTATGCTGATAATATCAAGTAGACTATGAACAGTACACATGGTCTCCTAGTCGACGCTGTGCGGTGTGTCAGGTATTCACCCTGAATATACATACCCCCCATCGAGCTTTCGTTGCCCATCAGCTGCCGGAGCCATCGTGAATCTAGCGAAGATGTACAGTACCTACCCCAAGCGATCGTGCTCGTAAGAGGTAGCATAAACCATGCTATCAATACCATAGTCAAGCTGTCGAAAGAGAATACGACCCAGACAACGTTGGGGAACATCACAGGTCTACCCATAGCGACTGACCCGATCAACGTGTAAGTGCGACACCACATAATTATAGCATCCTTACTCGCAACTAAAAGCCAAGTCTCGGTCGTGTTCCTGGAGAGCTTTGCCGTGGCTCTAGACGCCGTCATTCAAGATGGCAAGGCCGTCGCTGTCTATGACAAGCTTAAGTCCACGGAGAATGAAACTCAAAAGCAGAACTCCAAAGGTCACATGTACTAATTGAGCGCCTTGGAGTACGTTTGTCACATGAAATAGCATCTGTTCGAAGGTGCTGCGCATGCTACTCTCCACCCAATCTTCCACTTCGGCTATGCCAGTGCAGCCCGCGAGTCTGACTAGCCAAGAGCGCGAAGTTGTCCGTGTAACCCTTCACGAGCTTATGTACGATTAAGTCGAAAAATATGCTAGCCATTCAGCGCTTTCTTTAGGAGTTGTGGTCTCAGTATTTCGCAAAAACAATCACCTTACAGATATTCTACAGAGTGCTGTATACTTCGTACTGCGGTGTTGCTGATTGAGGATACAAGCGATAAATTCTATGAAGCAGCGCCGTCATTTGATCCACACAAATTAGACCAAATATTTCAGCAATTCCGGGCTTTGGGCGTAGCTGGGCTGCTCCAGCCTCCATCTTGATTATCAGAACGAGTCAGTCAAGACTGGTCAAACTAATCGCGTTGTGTCACGTCTGGACCAGTACGCTCACAAGATGAGTAAGACCGCCACTTTTCATCTCCACGTGATTCTAGATAGACTGTACGCTCTCGGCAGGGAACGATGTAAGACATACAAGTCAGCCATGGAGATCGCTCATGCCCCGCTAGGCAACATCTACGAGTTCGACAGTTCCAGCTCAGGTCCACCTGTCAGCTTTTACGGGAGTGGCGAGGTCGCAGATAACATTAGCCCGCTCACAAATGGCTGAAGCTACACAGCCCAGTCCTCGCCGGCGTTTTCTACCTTGCTCTCCTCAAGTATTGGCATGATATCTGCAGGCTCCTTGGACAGAAGTGGCCAGTCATCGTCGCGTAATTGGCAATCTTTGACGTCCTCAAGTCAACGAATTACCTCTCGTCAACGTACGGCGATGCTAAGCATGTTATCGCCTGGTGAAGCGAGCGAGTTATGCTCAGGCAATCACCGCCACCGTCGGATGCACGAACAGCTCACTAATGTCTCAGCCGTCTTGTTCAGCAGAGTCCGACAACCAACTTCTCCCCACAATCCAAGGTCAAAGAACCACTAGCAAAGAGCATCCTCTACCACAACTTCATGTACTTCTTTGCCTTTTTACCATCACCACACGCTCTAAACTCCTTTAGAGCCGTCAATCACTAGCCTTCCTCAGCTAATAGGGACCCCTCTATCTTAACTTGCTTTTCTTTATGCAATTTTTGTTGTGTAACGTACCCCGCAGGCGAGTCGGACACACGGGCGAATCAGACACTTTTGCTAAGACCCTACTAAACCTCACCCTATTATAGCTTAAAACACTACACTTTAGCACTGCAAGGTGTAGAACAGCCTAGAATATTATTTAAAGACTACTTCTACATTATTCTTACATGTTTGCGCGTTGTGCCCTGTCTAATTGCACTGTCCACAGCGTTATTAAGAGGGCTTACCTACTTCAGCGCGCTGCGCGCACCCTCTTCTTCTGCTTCTTCCCATCACTACGCGCCCCAAAGTCCTTTAGAGCTGCTACCTGCTGTCCTTCCTCAACTATAAGGGTCCCTTCCTTCTATATTCGCTTTCTTTTGCGCGATTTACGTTCTATTGTAGCTGCTAGAGCTGTATAAAGCTCAGCGTTCTTCTGTTGTGCTAAAACCAGCTTGTGTAATAAAATTGATCCCCCCTTTGCGTAGTGCTTAAGCGCGCTTAGCACAGTTTAGTAAGCTACCTTGCTGCTTCTTATACTTCTCTTAAACTAGAGTTAATTACAACTTAAGTCCTAGGGTAGTACTAGGGGTCTGTAACTGCTAGGGCTTGTTATTATTAGGGAGTTGTGGTAATAGAGTGTGCAGCTGTCAGGACGGAGTCCGGCCCGTGGTCGTTAGCCCATCTGGGAAGTCCAGAGGATAAATACCTCCACTATTGCTACTAAACAGTAGCAATTACTCTATCCTTACCCTCTGAATAACGTAGATTATCACCAAGCTGGCTATATCACCAAACTAGCCACTTTCTCTTAGCACAGCCACCTTTTACCCTAACATAACATGCCTTAATAATAATAACTTTAGAATACTACTAGAGAAGGCAGAGTTATCCTTACTATCTAGGCCTTCTATGTAACGGTCTAGACTCTAAAGCTAAAGATGAGCTAGAGCTAGCCGGTTACATTAGCTTAGCCGGCTTGGCTTAAGCTAGATATATATTATCTACGCAGTTAACTAGACGTCTAGTTAACTTGTGCATGCTTTTTAGCAAAAGTTGTTAGGAAGTAGATATCCTTTATTGGCCTTTGGCCAGACTACTACAATGAGGTACGTTACTACACACTGTAAATTACACAAAAGAAAGCAAGTAAAGGTAGAAGGTACCCTTATAGTTAAGGATAGGTTGCAAATAACTGCTCTAGGGGAGTTTAGGGCGCGTAGTGATAGTAAGAAGGTAAGTAAGTAGGTGCGCGCTGAAGTAGGTAAGCTATCCTAAAGACAGTGTGGACAGTGTAATAAGACTAAGCACAACACGCAAACATGTAAGAACAATGTAGAAGTAGTCTCTAAATAATATAATAGGCTGTACTACACTGTGCAGCGCCAAAGTTTGGTGTTTTAGGCCATAATAGGGTGAAGTTTGGTGGGGGCTTGGCAAAAGTGACCGGCTCGCCTGTTGACCGGCTCGCCTGTGAGGTACGTTAGCCCTTGTTGTGGTTGAGGCATTTTGTTTATACTGTTCGCGACAGTACGTTTTGGTGGGGTCGTGGTAGAGTGACCGATTCGCTCGTGGGATACGTACTCTACGTTATAATGTTTATACAGATGATTTCTTGGCGATGTACTAGTCTGCTGCTAGGAAAGAAAGCAAGACCAGCCAGCCAGCCACCCTTTTTCTTTCCACGGACGTGCCACACCTTGGTACACCCTGAAAGCACAGCGAAAGCCTCGGCCAGACTATGGTACGCCAGCATGTCATCAGATCTTGACCTGTGTCAAAAAAATCATTTCCCTGTTCTACATCTTCGCACCGCAAAAAATTCGTCTCACCAGGGTTGCCCAGGTTGCGCTCACCGCTTGGTGTTCTCACGTCCTCCCTCAAGGGGATGTATTTGCTGGAGAACACGCCTTGGTCAGCTTTCGGGGCATGCTTTTCATGTTCCAACGGCCGCGATCGGACTGGAATAATTGCCATTCTCGCTTAAGCAAGACGACACTAAAGACGCACGCTGCTGCACGTCTGAACAATCGAAAGCGGACTCGCTTCCGACTTGAATGCGCAACGGCCTCGGAGGAAACGTTAGAGATTTGGGTACGCTGCGCCAAAAGGAAAGTCTCAAGGGATGATGGCGGCCACCTCATGAGGCCTGCTAAGCGCTTACCTTCGCGACGGCAGAATCTCAAGACGTTTCAGATCGCACGGGCGTCTACACAACGTCACCTTCCATGGGTCTTCCGTCAAACTTCTACCCCACCATGGCCCCTAAGACCAAATGCTGGTCTAGTATAGCGTATCGGCCCTATTGTAACTGAGCCGACTGACACCGCTCAATGATACACTGTATCTTCGCGGCGCACCTTTCCGAATTGCTGCAAGCAAGCTCCGCAATTGGCTCATCACGGCTTTCTACTTATATGTTTCAGACACGAATTTCTCCAGGACACCCCTCGGAAAGTATATCCTGTTGACGCTGACAATGGGGTCTGAGGGTATACAAGGAGCTGTACACATGCACAACGACTCTTGAGTCCAGGCTCCCGGACCCAAGCAGCTGATGCAGACACCGGGGTTACCGTGGGGCCAAGTTGTACTGCAGCAAAACACAGGAAGACTTGCTGTTCCAAGCAGGACGACCCTTGAGCGCTTCGCTGGGGTTTTTACTTCCGTACGACACCTCGCACCTGTACCCCTCAACTTGCGTCATAAAGCGGAGCAGCGGGCTGGTCAAGTCCTCCTGCCTTTGTTATTTTTCACGCAGCGCTGACACGTACAGATCAGCCACTCGAATTCAATGATATCCAGATATATATGCGCCGTTCGCTTTCGTCGAGGACGGAGTAGGGAATCCCCTTCGCAAATCGCTCGCAGCGTGAAGCACCGAGAATGGTTGAGCAGAAGGATTCATTGTCGCGGTTTCGTTAAGTCTCGCTGACCACAAACGGATGAGCCTGCCGTTCGTTTGTCAGCCCGACGTTGATGGAGGTGACGACCGGCTCAAGCTGATCCACTCTACTACTGCAATGCATATGCAGCTAGGTGATAGTTGCATATACGTCTTCCATCGTCGAGCCACAGTCCTCAGCTCCTTGCACATGCTGGAGGAGGGCATGGTCAGTCAGAAATTTCAGTCTGAGACTCCGCCTCCCTGCCCGCCTCGTCGTTCTGACTGAGATGTCAAGTGCTCACCAACTGGCAATCTGCAACAACACCATAAAAAGCGATATATGTATGACTATCAACCTCCACTTGCACCAACCTTCAGGCAGCTCTCGGGGCCATCTGCTGCTCAGACTGCTCCCAAAATCGCAGCTCTCGGCGGACATGTGACATACGTCAATCTAGTTGGCCAACCATCTCACTTCTGACCGCGGGGACATGCACATAGCCAGGCCAGGCCGGCATTGACCCACCTCAAGAGCATAGCCAATCCAGCAACTCCTCCATACCCACCACTCACAGCGCAAGGTCCGCCGACCGCGTTTCCGACCCACACACGCACAGCTCCAGCTCGTCCACTGATCAAAATTGCGTGCGACCATGCCTTCTTACCCTCCGCAGTCTATGCGCGAGCACCGCACCCAGCGCAAACTTCTCGTCATGTGAGTTGGTAGCGATGCGGACTGCCTTGTAGCGAGTTTCAACGTCAAGTCATGTCGAGGACTACAGCTGATGGCTCCAGGACAGATTCACGACCACCTTCGGGCCAGGTTTGCTGTTAACATGACGACACAAAGCACCACAAATTTATTTAGACGCAAGAAGGCAAAAATCAGCATCAAATCCATTGGTCAATGTGCTGTTTACAAGGTTGGTGGAAGGCCGCAGGAAGGCCGCAGTTTTGGTGTTTGCTATGATGGCTGGTGTGGCTCTGTGCACAACGCGAGACCGCATTCAGACGACAAAACACCTCAACTTCCAGCATTTGATGCTGCAGATTGTCAAAACAACAACTCCAATGAGCTCGATCCGCAGCGTCAGAAAGACGAGCAAAGATATAGTCTCAAATTACTGAAGGGAAGCAATTGGCTTGATTGTACGGAGTTGTTCTGCTTTGAGTGATTATGACAGTCTCATTGATGGGAGATGCTGCATCAAGTTGCCACCATACGGTCAGTCTTGGAAGTTATTGGCAAAACTTCCACCCGGACTTATACCCTAGCATGATTACCGGTGAGAGTGGCCCAACAGTAGACTGGTCTTGTTTAAGTGTGACGCGCTTCCTGCGGGCTGTGGACATGGAATCCTCGCAGGAACTATGTTGACAAGTGTGGGAGCCAATACGGATTGATTCGTAACACCCATGACTGATGGCGAGGTGAAGGTTCGGGGTATGCTCTCCTCACAGATCAACCAAACCGCGCTCGCCACGTCAGAGGATCTCCGATGGGGCATGATTTGGCCGGTTCTAGTGTCTGTCCGGGGTCCAGATGATTGATTCGACATGCAATGACGGCCTAGGTTCCGCATAAACTTCACGCCATCCTGTTATCTAAGAGAAGCATGCCTGTCAGCGTGCATGGCCTAGCAAGCCAACAATAGGCCGGACTCGGGAAGACCGCGCCGTTGAGTGGAGAGCCTGATCAGCTGAATGAAAGGGAGCCGACGGTGCGATGCAACCTGCAATCGGCCATTACTAGCGTGCCATACGAGTGGACGTATGGAATGACCGGATGTGATATCCAAGACACCACTGCAGCATGGGCAGATAAGGTGACTGGTTGGCAGTGCCTCGAGCTCGTGCTTGAAGGGTTGACAAATTTTGTGTCAGCCAAGAATAGCGGCTTGACTACCCAGTGGAGGCGACGGTCGATCAAAGGGCCATCAGTGAAAGTGCGTGACTACACATAATGATTAGCGGCTTTCGATTCAAAGAAATAGGGTGAACCCAAAGAGACCGCAGATGGAGGAACCCTGGAGCACGAAGGAGCAAGGGGCAGACTGGCCAGCGAGTAAATGCAGAAAACCAGCTGTGTTGCTGAAAGTATTTCGCATCTAGTCTCCACCAATGGCTCGGAAGAACGGCCGTTCAGACTTCGTGCTTAGAAAATGTAGGATAGACTGCAGCATGAACTTGGCCCGTAGAACCTGTTCGCTTCCGGGACGTTGGACTTACCAGCAGGCTTATTGCCGTTGGCCAATGGGCTGCTCGCTCGTTAGAGCTCGTGGACCAGTCCATCGCCCGGCATAGTTTTCACGGCACGTGACCGTCCCTCGCTTCACGAATACCCGCCTTCCTACACATTCGACGATTCGAGTCGTATGTCTAGAGACCAGCCAAATTCGAAGACGGACGCCGTCTGATACACAGGGGCAAGGAACATGAGGAATTTTCGCTTTTACTGGACCAGAACGCTCCATTTCCAGAGCCACAATGCGGTGATCCCTTAGCAGGTGTGATATCTTTCTGCAGCTGGAAACGCCGGCACGGCCCAGGGTATCATTGCAGCCCGTCTCCGCAGTGCTTTAGCGGCAGAATGAGCGGTATCCGCGGATCGTGGCAATATCGTTGGACGCGGCCAGGTGGGGTACCACCATGTTCGGTTGAAGGATAGGCCATACTATCATTCTTTGGTTTGACAGCGGCAAAGGCACGTAACGAAGTGCGTCGACGACTGGGCGAGAACCCTCCGCTGAGAGCATAAATAGCGGCGTGGTCTCCCTGAGAACGAACTCAGCAAGCTCGTACTCAACCAGACTCCAGTCAAAGACAGATATCTTCGAGCATCTTCCATCTCTTGATACACCATCATCCTTGTGCCTGCTCCTTCTCCAACACCAATACTAGAGGCTCCCCCTAAGGCCCTCTCTCATCCAACCATCTTGTATGTGTTGTCAATAGTCGAGTCAACCAAGGCCCCTGAGCTGACCCGAACAGCAGCCCATCCGCACTCCCTCTGAGACCATCGGTCTGAACGACGGAACACTAAGTAGGTCGGCAGGCTCTTTCGACCAAGCAATTGCCAACCGAGACTAACAATTGGTCAGCTTGCAACGGTTCAACTCTTACACTTGAAACATGTGCTTCTACGACCAACATCGATTCGGATGCGGCGACTGGAAGTGGGGTCACTTTCGCCAGCACTGTGCCAAGGAGTACCGCATCGGTGAAACCTGTGGCATGAAGCTCATTATGCAGACGATTCCCACAGGAACCAAGTGCAAGCTCTGTGAAAAGATCGACACTAAGATGCGCCGCCGGGCCGCCGAGGTCGAACGCATCAATCGCTGGCAGCGCGATGGTAACAAGTTCCGTGCTTCGATCGACAAATCGATGGAGATGATTCGAGGACTGGACTACGAGATCTACGAGCTCGGGTGCGAGCGCAACCGCAGATTGCAGCAGGTTGGACATTGAGCTGGCAGCGATCGGAGCGTGGCGTCTAAAGTTTCATGTACAACCAGGAGTTGTTTCTTTCTCGGATTGAGTCCATTCATTTTCGGCGCCTGGGTTTGGTTTGACACAGCGGAGGACTGACACTGGCTGGTGGAGGTTGAGAAGATTTTTGCCGGGCGGTACCTCTTACGATCGCTCCTTCGGTATCTCTTCTTCGTAGCTCAATAATGAATGAAATGTCTGGAAGCCATTTGATTGGGTGCATTCTTCCAGTTGGTGATGGTAGCCGCTGTGTCATTGAAGGGGCCCGACGCTGTCCAATCCGTGAACGTCGCGTAGCCGCAAATAGGGGAAAAGAGTGGTCGTGCACGGCCCAGCGGGTAAGGCACGGCGTCCCGCTTCCAAATTTGGAAGCTCAGTTGACGACCGTCCTCGAGGACGCGACCGCTAACATCCGGAGCAGCAACGACTGCCATGTGTTGGCGGGCTTGGAGGGTCGATGAGGTGTCGTTGTGACGCGCGAGAGGCAATTTTCTGGTTCGAGTTGCACGTGATAGCACTAGTCCTGTCTGGTCGGCTCCTGCAGCGCGCGCCAAGGAAACACCATGGCCCGTGCTCCACCAGCCTTGTGAGTCTTCGACACCGTCAATGATTCTTCGCTTGACGACAAGCACCCGTCTACATTCAGACCGTATCGTGTACCCGCTGATTCGATCAAACACTCAGCACTGACTCGAGCTCACATGTACTCCTGCCGCCCGTCCACTGCGTTTCGCCAATGGCGGGCACAGGTGCCCTGATGTCCAATGTTGCTTATGGCCTACCGTAGGTCGAGCTTCGAGATATATATCGAGGAGAGCTGTGTAGCTAGTATGAGGAAGTCTGAATGAGGTTGGAGCTTCCGGGAGACTACCGAATCCCGCAATTCGCGAGGTCGTTACCGAATGTCAAGTTTCTTGTGTCGAAGCGTGCTTTCTGTAGGGATCACAACTCCTTTCAGAAAGCGAGCAACCTGGAGATATGTCTGTACTGACCAGAGTGTTACGTCAGTTACCTGGATTCAGCATGAATATCAAAGAATTCTTACCCCACGTGGCGAACTCTGAGTGGCCTGAAATGCGGCCGATCACCCACGACGAGCCCTCCTGCGCCCTGATCCGATACTATGCCGCTTCGACGTCGGAACGCCCAGAGAATATGGAGCTGGAGTCCTTGCCAGCATCATCTGCCTGGTACTTTATTGGAGTAGAGGAAATATCGAGGCTCGCAAGAGATGGAGATCGAAGGGAAGGGCGGAGTGAGGCTTTTGAAGCTTTGAGAAGAGCGTTTGTCTCAAGGCGAGGAGAGTTGGCGCTTATCATCTACAGCTCTCGGAGACTTGTACCACCAATCTCCTTGTGTCAGAACGAGGTGCTCCGTGGACTTGTCATCGCGACGGACGCTATTATCCAATGAAGAACCTGTGAGTATTGTCAGCAGGGCAGGCCTTTAGACAAGACAGCTCACAACATGCACTTCTCGACACTATCAATAGGAGACATTGGGCAGCAGCTAACAACCGTGTGCATGACTGGTACATGGCTCAGGCATATCGCGGACCAATCATCGACCCAAACACCGCGGCTTGTTACTATGAGCGGACGGCATCGTTTCGCCTGACTTTGGTGTCGATCCAGGAAGACGTGTGCAAAGATTGTGGGAGCCGCAGCATTCTCGATGCAAACTACTCCCCGTTACCAATCGTGCCGACTGTCGCCGTTGTTCGAGGTCCTCGTGCAGACAACCTTAGCCCTTTTCGGATTGTCATGCTTGCCATAGCGCTCCCGCATATTGTTTGCATACCGGAACAAGCGCACCTCATCTGATGTGCCAATTAAAAATCAAACCAGGAGCTTGCAAAGATCCTTCCGCTTGGCTCCTACTACTTGCGACGCTTCAGGTTCTTTTATCAGACGCTAGATTACGGACCAACAGCCGCAAGAGCGCATCAACTCTCAACTGCTGGATCTCAA
Source organism: Didymella exigua CBS 183.55 (assembly GCF_010094145.1). Lineage (NCBI taxonomy): Eukaryota > Fungi > Ascomycota > Dothideomycetes > Pleosporales > Didymellaceae > Didymella > Didymella exigua. Next base: position 344,627 of record NW_022984799.1, read on the forward strand.
ACCAATTCAAACCAATTCAAACCTAATGATAGCCGCGTATGCGTCTCAATAGACTGTTGTCGAACACCGACTGATGTTGTAAGACGTCAAGCGTGGTACAGCGTCGACCAGGGCCGTCAGCCAATGAGAGTACAGAAGTGCGTTCGCCACTCACCTCGAAGCCGCCCACATCACCCGACGAAACAATGCGAGACATGTACATCGCCAACCAATATACCAAGCGCTAAGATTCTCTGAGGTAACACTGAGACTGCGTGCAAGTCCCGGAAGAAAACCATCGCCATGGAACATCTCTGGGCGATGGCCGATTGAACGCCCTCGATTTTGTCTTGTCAATAAACTCAGCAGCAACGACATCTCATTCTTGACCTCCGATCCCGAGACTTCCCGATATCTAAAGGAATAGACTCGCACGTTTCTTTAGGGAGCATGTGTGTGATACTTTACATACGGGGTGGATATTCATCTAGTTGCTGCTTAGATGCAACTTTCGTTGATCGACATATCAGCCGAGTCGGCGCAGAGCCGGAGTCGCTGCAACTTGTGACCTGAAAATTCTTCTCTACGACTGGCATGATTGTTGAGTTCGCGCTCTGGTCTCGCATGTCATCGACTTTAGCTACAAGGAGCACGATCCATATACGGCTTGCAACGACGCTGCTCTGACTGTAGTCTGGGTTCTTTAGATGGCGCTTCTTGATAAATACAAGGTCAACCAACCTGAGACGCTCAACCAAGTTCTCAAGAGTGTTAGCGAGCGTAGTCAGAATGATCTGTTCAGGCATGGCTCAGCCACCTACTGCGTCCGCTGCCATTTCCGTGATTATTGCCGCGAGGTTGACTCACCTAAAGGCTGCCAGGTCAAGGTATTTTGTGCTAAGTGCGAACACTTTGGTTACCACACCAAGAAATGTCGCCGGGATGCTTGATACCATACCTCAGTAACGTCTAGGCAACATTTGTGTAGCATTCCGGAAAAAGACGACAAGCAGGCATGGTAGACAAACGCTCCTAAAAGGGCAGTGTAGAACACTCAAGACAACCACTCTTTAAACAAAACTATGCAACTATATATCTTCGCCTGACTACAACTTTCTGACACAAATTTGCACTGAAAAGATGGTAGTCGAAATACCCGTCTTGATTCCCTTTTTCTGTCACGACACCTGCAAAATACCACATGAATTGACTTGGCCTGTCATGCAAGTCTGAACTCAATTAGAGACCACTTTCAACCTCAGCTAAAGGTGAAAAGTGCTTCGGAGATTCTGCAGACATGTGAATTCCACGCTGGGCGTGGTACTATTGCGCCTCCTGCGCATATGCCACAAATCACGTGTCTATTTCATCCAAGAAAGGAGTGTATTGAGTGCTGATAAAGAGTAGATGTGCGTTCCATCCCACGCAAAATCGTCCTTTTGTGGTCTAGCTTTAGCTTCTGCCGGGTCACGGTACCTCATCCCCTCGAGCTGAGATGATGTCGGGTTTTCTCAAGATATCTTCTCAGAACTCTGACTGCCATCTGCAGGGCGGATTACGATGATCTAGCCCTGTTCGACGAGTTGCAGACCGACATCTGGACTGCGCGACGTTTCTGCTACCACGCGCGAGATGTGACTCACCTCATCCAAGCAGCAAGTCAAACGGCGGCTGATATGACCAGAGTGTAGTTGTAAATCGATTATCGATTCATGGCTATAATAGAGGTTCCAGAGCTGCGAAAGCGTTACGCTCACTACAGTGATTGGTTGAATGAAGCAGAAAAGATCCGTGACAATTCATGAAAGATCCCCTGATGCCCCCCCCCCTTTGGGCATTAATTTATTCCCACCTCCGCCCAATTCCGATTGATTTAAAAGTCTGTAATTCAGTCTCGCTGGACCTTTTTGCTGCGCTGTGCGTGTATCATTATGTCTCACAATTGTTGTCTACTATTTCACTGATCTTGGCCTACCGGAACCTACTAATTATGGGCGGCCAGTCTGTTATACATCGGGCCATGTGTGTGAATTTGGTTCATGCTAGGAGACAATATGAAGTACATCGAGTCTTTCAAGCGGCCTAGCTCGAATGGTCGTGTGGACTGGCGAAATTAAAGGAAGTCAAAAACTAATATTGATGCTTAGTGTATTTGATTACAACAAGCTAAGTGGTATCATCTAATTTTTCTCCTTGTTATGAGGGCGCTATCTCGTGCACTAATCCTCTATAGGCCTTCGAGGTGACCATGTACTGCTTACAGCATACACCAAGCGAACAAACCGGCAAGAAGTCCGGTACCAGCGACGGGCGTCAGCATGATTCCAGCACCTGTGCTAGCCGACGGTGTCGCAGCACTGCTGGTGTTTGTAGAAGACTGCTGGAGGTTGCCGACGTGCTCAGCACCGACTCCTGTACTGTTGACGCACTGGTTATCAGCGAGCAGCTGAGCAGTCGAGTTGAATACAATGTCCGCGCACTGTCATTGTTAGTCTAATTACCCACCAACACTCCTCGTAGGCCGTTGCCACTTACGTTGTACAATGCGCTTCCCGAGTGGCCCAGCTGAATGACCTGCACACTAGCCTCCAGTCCATTCAGCCTCTCATCTTCGAAGCCACTGTATCCAGCAGCCTTGAGTCCCTCCTCGAGGTTCGCACGACCGGCTTCCTTGAGACAGAGCACACCGGCGCCAGTTTGATTGAGGTTCTCGACGAGCGAAATGTTGAAGTTGGTCACGTTGGTGCCGAGACCGAGGTTCACGTAGGTAAGGGCGGAGCTGTGCGAGCCGTTGATTGAGACTGAGCCACCGGTCAGGGGCCATTGGGTGCGGTTTGCGATGTCGGTCGTTTCGTTGACGTTGGCGCCTACATTGCGTTAGTTGGAGAGGTCGAAGATATGGTCAAATACGAGCGGGAAAGAGGCGATGCTCAATTTGGGAATACAAAAAGGTCCATAGTTTGGATGGAGGCGCTTACAAGGGAAAATCCACTGGCTGGCAGGCTCTTCGAACGAGTCACCACGCCATGCAGGGGCAAGGAGCTTGTAATGTGCTGTTGCGCTACCTGCAAGAGCAGTCATTGCGAGGATCGTGGAGGGGAGCATCTTGATTGATTTTCGGAATTGACCACCGTTGGTTGCGGAGTATTTCGATGAGGTAGAGGTGAACAGAAGGCGCTGGAATAACACGAGATGTCTCTCACGAGATCTACCTTCCTTTTGTACCCCCGGCTCTTTCTTCCCACGAATGGTCAATGCATTCAACCGCATCTAGAGCATCCTCGTGGCTCTTGTGCTCACTTCTCGTGCCGCGAAGCCGCAGGCACGGCGTCGCTGCAGTAATCCCATCTCTTAGCGATTGGATGCCCGCTGTTTCACAAGTCGAGCGAGCTACCAATTGGACAATGAGGACTACAGAAGGTGTAGACTAGCTGAGGGCGGCTGCTTGTGGCGTGAGCCCTGGCTGCGGCCCTGCATGTGCACCCTAGAAAACGTGCTCACTGTGAGCAACTTGGCATTCAGACCTCACCAGCAAAATCAACGCTACACGCCTCAATCCTAAGCAAAGACCTTAACAAGCCTAGTATCTATTTTCCATTGATTCATTCAAAATAATTAGCCTTGCGTTGGTGTTTGCAGTCAGTGTTGCTGTCAAGGCGCGAATGCCAAGTCCGACGCGCAGGTGCAGGTACGTGCGTGCCATAGAAAACATGCTCAGTGTGAGCAAATATACGGGAAGATTGTCTGCGCCTCCTTCCGCTTTCGTCGTCGTTTAGTCTTGGCGAACGCAAGCGGCAGATACAGTCCGGTGAGAAAGCGGAAATAAAACTCGCTCATCAACGGCTCGAAGATGGTTCATTCCAAGCAATCATCGACTTTGGAAATGACTGTCACCTGTTTGTAGAGGAAGCGATGCTATTGAGGTCAATCGTGCGTGGAGAGGGTGGTGCGAAGGAAAGCCACATCTTGGCAATCATGTAGCCTAATAACAAGCGAACAACTACTGCATCGACCCTTGAGTGAGATAGATGAAGTCAGTGCTGGTATTGTAAGGGTATCGTCAAGGTGCAGGTCTAAGAAACACAATGGAACCTCCAGTCAAAGCTGGAATTGCCAGGAACGCCGATAATGCTGATGCTGGGGCTGGTCGGACATGATCGCCTAGAACATGCTGCTTTTTTTCTTCTTCAACTTATCTGCGTTGGTCTCGCTGTTTGAACGTAGTCCCCAGAAGCTCTTCTTTGCCTTCATAGGCGCCTGCTCTATCTGAGGCTTCGGGAGTCCGTTGCTGAAAAGGCTGCTCGCGCTCGTTGTGGGTCGGTGCCCACCAGGTTGCAGGTAAGGTCCTGCGGCGAACACTGGTTGCGCAGGTACCGGCGCCGGGCGTTGCTGTAGCCGGGAATGAGCAGGCCTCTGGGTCTGGAAGTGAACATGTGGAGCCGAGTGACGCTGCGATTGGGGCTGTGGGCGCTGCGAGCCTAGCAGGTTCGACTGATCGCCGAACTGCTTCCGCAAACGCTCCGTCTCCTTGTCAACTTCTGACTCTCTGCGACGACGTTCTTTTTCCTCTCTCTCCTTTGCCTTACGCTCATTCTCGAGGAACTGCAGTGTCTTCCTTTCTTCGTCAGCTTCCGCCTTGCGACGCGCTTTCCGAGCTGCCTCCTCTTGCTTCACCTGCTCCCGAGCTTCTGCCTCCACTGCCGCCTTGAGACGAGCAGTCTCTGCATCGATTTCCCATTGTGTGCGTGGATCGAGTCGGGGCGGCTGCTGCGGGAGAGCTTGCGTGGGCTGCTGTTGGCGCTGCGCAGTCCTCTGTTGCGGTCGTTGCGGCTGTGCGGGGTGCTGCTGGGATCGTGGAGGTTGTTGCGGTCTCGCGTTTTGCTGTTGAGAGTAAGGAGGACGGGATTGATGGTGCCGAGGAGGTGTTTGCTGAGCTTGCGTTTGTAGAGGCGGCAAGGAAGAACGCTGCGCACGATTGGCAAAACTGCCTGCAACCGCTGCAGCTGGTGCTGCGACAGGAGCTGCTGCAGTTTGGGCTGTGCCCGCCGAAGCTTGGGCAATCTTCTCAGGCGGGTATTGTGAAGGGCCGGTATACGGCGGTGGCGGTGGAGGTTGTGGTGTCATCATGGGCGGAGTGATACCAGGACCGACGAGTGGCGAGGAAGCCTTCCGTGTCAGAATGCCTCCGCTGTTCTTGCGGCCAACTAGGTCGACGATGTGAAAGGCCTCCCGCTGATTGTTGATGAACAAGTCCCTGATGACAGCCGCACTAAGTAGGAGCACCACCTCCAGCCCTTTGTAGTCCTCAATCTCAATGCGGTAGAGATTCGGTTCCATGATCGTCAACTCCTTCAGCATTGTGAACAGAGCTACAGCGATATCGGGCTCTTTGCTCTTTTTCGCCTTCTTTCCCAACAAGTCTGTTGACTTGCCAGTCAGATAGCATGTCATGTCCTTCGCATATCTGCCCTCTTTGCGCCAAACAAAGTTCACTCGTGGTGTGGTGACATCGGCGGCAGGGTCGTTCTGCGTGCGGTCGAGAGTAGAGGCGCTTGGTGTTCGAAAAGTCGTCTGAGGTATGCTGAACTCCCAGCTCTGCGTTCCACTCCATTTTGACTTCTGTTCCTTAACAATAATCTGCGTTTCAGGATTGTAGAGCTGTATCGCAAACTGATCGGGGAAGATAGGCTCAGGTGGAGGCGGTACTCCTCCATTCCTGCGAATCTCCTCTTGTGAGAGTGTTGGATGTGACCATCCTGGCTTTGCCATCACCTCTCCAAAGAGCACATCAGGATAGTGCGAGTCGTATAGACCTACAGCGTATGTGTTCTTCGCGGTGTTCGATGCGGGGTCGACGTGAGTGAGCGCATACTGTGCCTCGGGCTCGGAGCCATTCTGAGTATAGAGAAAGGACTCGAGGTGTTTGCTGGCTTTGTCTGTAGCCTTGAGAAAGAAAGCTGGGGTGCATTAGCGGCGATGTCATCGGTTTAGGGTGATAAGGCTGGACGCACTGGGTAGGTTCTCGTCTAGCATCGCGCATATGACGTGCTAGCGAGTATTTACGTATTCTAGGTATATATGGGAAAGAGTGAAAGCAACTGGAAGTTCGATTGAATCTGGCCAGCAGAAGGAGTTGTGATGTTCAAATGTTCACATAGATACGCGTTTACGCAGGCGCAGCTCGGGCTACCCCTGCTCTGTGCCCCGCCCGCGCCTTCCCCCAAATCGGCGAGGAAGTGAAATGTCCGTTATTCTTAGAACCCGCCACACCCCGTTCACCTTGGCCAGCATGCTTCGTCACTGTCACTCGCGCGTGCTTTGCTTGTTTTCTCGACGGCGTCGAAGTTGACCGTGAGCGTGGTCAAGCTACGCTCTTCGCACACGTGCGTCGCGAAGCCTTGTATCATCTAGATAAAGCTTGCACGACAGTTTCAGGCTGTTTGGTATGGTGCACAGCCTACCCAGAGCCTCAGAATCTCCGACCGCAGGCCATCATATCCGCGAGTACACCGGGCTCGCATATCAACACCTTGCGGTGATACTCTTGACAAGGCAGACTGTGCAGAGATTGGTCAGCAACATCGTAGCTGCGTGCGCGATTTTAATGCTGCGACAAACTCTTTCTCCTTCATCGTTACGCGTCCATGGCTTCTCGTACCCCACAATCGCAACACGCTCCTTATTTCGGCTGCGCACTCTGCTCTGACTAGTGATGATCTACATAATCATTGAAGTCATCGTCACTTCTCGAAAGCGTGAAACAATAGGGCCGTGCCCAAGGCTGTGTTACAGGGTGTACCACGTGCGGAAGCGCAGCTCTTCCTCCGGCGCAACACGCGTCTTTTGACTTCTAGATGCTTATTGCTACAGCATTACGCGGAGTCTTGGACAATCGCATGATATAGGAGAGGTCGTTGATGCTGCAGAAGTTTCTCTGTAACGGAGTTATGGCGGTGTGCTCCGCCTTGGCGGGGGCGCCTTGCAGCAAATAATCGAGCACCATTGAACCTTCATACACAAACAATGCCTGAGGCAAGCCTCTCTGAATGGTCCTTCGAGACAGCACAACGACCGGTAACAGTGTAGTCTAGGGCTCAAAGACACTTGCAAGTCTCAGACAACGAGCTTCAGGCGCACCGTAGGATCCTACCGCGACTAGGTTTGTCACAGGTGAAACTCGCTAACAGCGATCACCAAAACTCTTGTTGACACTCCTGGCCATCACACTTCTTCAACACACATTTCAGCATACTCAGAGGCATTGTTTATCTTCCAGCGAGTCTTTCAGCATTTACATAGTGTCTGTTTGCATTCTAGCCAGCGCACAACCCCAGCGACAATATGAACTCTACACTCAATATGACGCTCAAGCGCAAGGCAACGCAAGCCCAACTTGCAACCATCGCACAGCCACAGAAAAAGATCCAGCCATACGTTACAGACGAGGACTTCCGGGTGCCAGTTCAACCCACAGGAGAAACAAACCACACACGTCCGCTGACTGAGCAAGAATGGATGAGGCTGCACACATGGACTTGGCACTAGGGTTGAAGGCTACAGCTCAAGAAGTAGCGCACTATCGAGGCCCGGAAAACTTTTCCGAGAGGACTATGAAGGATTGTTGAATCAGAATTGCAAGGTCATGCGGCTTTCCAAAGGGCTTCGATGTTGCCATTATTCCCGGAATAAGTTTGCAGGATGAGCCGTGGAGCTCGTCGACGATACCCACCATGAAACATCGCCGCAGCTAGGAAAGTCTGACGCCTTCATGACTTTCTTTGAGACGAACAAGGGCCACCGGGAGTTTGCCTTCCAATGATCTTGTCCTCAAGTCTGCAATCCCGGACGTTTCCACGAAGGTTCTGATAGCCGTAATTGCGCGCATTAAGATCTGGCAAGATTCTTGCGAGACGAACACCGACCTCAGCGAGATACGCATAGTCGGAATCATCGACGATACTACTGGCGATTGCCTTCCTCAAGCTTTCCAGGGCGACTTGATCAAGCGGTCGCGGCTTGCCGAATTCGCCACTACGGAACCGAGTGCGAATACCTCCAACGGAATGCTTTGCCATCGCAGCTGGTGCAGTGGGTATCATTAACGGTAGTGGATGGGCGCTTAGCGGATGTCCGCGATCCAGCTTCGGAGGCCTGCCTGACGGCGCCTCTCTGACCCTTGTATCTTCTAGGCCATCTTCTAACGATTCCTCTTCATCGTCTTCTAGACCGGGCAGGCCGTCAAATACACGAACTTGTCGCAGGCTGTAACGAACACGTTGACTGTGTTCCGCTTGCTAAAGCCATACACCGTTACACCTTGCTCACGGATTCGACCGGCGAGTCGTGTAAAGTTGCTATCGCTTGAACCGATACAGAATTTTGAGAATCATCCCGTATACAGCAAATACATTGCATCGACGATCATCGCACCATCGGTTGCGTTTTTGCCGGTTGTGTACGCAAATTGCTGCATCGGCGTGAACGAGTGATCCAGCAAGCATTCTTTCCACCCCGTCATCTGGTAGCTTGTCCAATCGCCGTACACGAACGCTGGCCTTGCCGATGTTGGCTATTTCGACCATAAACCCACCAATTTGCTTATACGATACATTATCTGCGTCAGTCAACACGGCTATGTTATCATCCCTCATTATTGACGATGACGCGGCGCTGGAGGCCATCGAATAGTTCTTTTTTTTCCAATTTTGGGAGGGCGGTCTGGTATTGAGCAGACACCCAGCTGGCTGTAGAAAGATAGTGGCTGGGCTGATTGGACCCACTTGTGTACCCCACGAAAGAGTGGCAACTGTTATCGCCGAGCTTGAGGGTTGTTGATAGGTATCGTGTACGAAGTAGACCCGGTAGGGCAGTGATGCAAACTGATCGAAGAAAGGCCTCACTCCAATGTTTTGTCTACTCGCGAGAGCCAATGTGTCACAGTTCCTGAATATGCCCCCACGTTCTAGCAGAGTACAATCTTCTTCGTCTCAGCTTGCGACAAGTCCCAACACAGATTCCCCCAATCGCTCATAATACCAGCAGTCGTCCTTATACTTCTTCCTTCCAGGCACGATTGGCGCATGCTCTTCGCAGCTCACGTCACTATTCAGTTAGACACCAGGTTTTGAAGGAGTACGAATATCAGCGACAACGAAGCAATCAAGTTAAAGACCTCTCCCTCGCATGCAATGCTCCGTTTTCGTTCCGCGACGCATCGCACTGACTAGCTCACCAGATTCGCTGATCATGGCCCTCTCATCAAGATGTGTATCAACTTGGAACATTGAAGGACCATGGCTTTGACCCAGCTTCGCCCCTGTGTAGAGCTTGAGCCCGTCAGTCGGACGGACGCTTAAATTACCATATACAACAACTAGAAGCACCTGCGTGATGAGCCCGTTAAGCGTGATGCTTCCTCCGGCAACCGCGCCATATTCATTCTCACCGACGACTTCGATATTGTCTCCCAAAACGTCTGCGCACATATCACTCAATAGCGTAGAGCTAGCGGGCTGCAATACGAAATCGACGGCAGTATTGTAAAGCACTTGCCGATCAATTGGTGCCCACAAAAAGGAGGGACTTGGAGGCTTGGTGGCAGTCGAGCGCTCCGTCTTGCCCTCAGTCCTAGAGCAAACCAAATTGGACATCGTCCGCCCAAATACCGGCTAAGTAGTGACCACTTTGTCGAGACCCAACGAACTGCGCCAAATTAGAGAATGCCAGAAATTTGTCCGCCTAGCGCAAAGAGTGCCATTCCACACAGAGGCCCTCAGTACTCACAGCTTGAGATTGCGGTGAATGGCCGCTCACTGTAGCTCCACTTTGGTAGCGGGCTGGCAAATCTTGGACCAGCAATATAAGCGGATGTGAATTGCACCTCAAGTCGACAGTTCTTGAGGAGACAGCCCAAGTCTACCTCCTGGAATTGATGGTTTTCATGTGATAACTTTTGCACCTGGAAACACTCTGAACAGGTTTCGAGGTCTGGACAGACTGCGCAGTGATAAATGAGCAAAGGCGAGCGCGCCATGTCGCATATGTCGCACCCGACATTGCCTCTCCAATGAGGTGCATTGACAGCAGTGCCGTCAAAATAGCACGGTGATCTTGGCGGCAAGTCGTGCTCAGCTGACGAGCTGCTGACTGGAATGGCAGTTGACATTGTTTGGAATTGTGACAGAGCCAAAAGGTTAAGAACAATGCGATTTTCGATCGACGAAAGGAACTTGAAATGATTGCAGTACCTATCGTTTCTGCTTAAAGTGTCTTGATTGAGAGTATCCTTCGTTTCGTTACTATTATCGAATCGACGTCATAGCTTGCATAGAGACACCATCTACATGCGCGGTGAGCACCCCCAAACTGCACCCTCCATATGATTGTCACTAACATCCTTCGTGGGTCGATCCATACTCTAGCGCAGCCACTGGGAGCATAGTCCGAGCCTCTCCCCACGCTTTAGCCATGTAGCGTAACCAGAACAACACCATGATCTACAGGTTATCGTATTGCGACCTTCTAGTCTTCACGCCAACGAGTACCGACCTCGGTACTTGAGCTGGCTCGTAGATGCATACCTGAACATCATAAGCAGGCTCAATGCGCACATCCCCAAGCTCCAGACCGAGGTTATTAACAGCCTAGAGACATCCTTCATCATGCATCTCCTCTCCATTCTGGCCCTCATCCCCACTGCCTTCTCCCTGGCAGTCCCTCAGTCCATTCTTCCCACCGGCGAAACCGTCAAACAGGACATCATCAACATCCATAATGCCGTGCTCGCCCTCGATGCAACAGTACAAGCCTACGACGGCTCGCTCTTCCCCACGTCTCTAGTGGACGGCATACCTGTGCTGCAGGGCATAGCAAAGATCCACAAAGTGAACCGCGCCGGATTCCGGCACGCGCTTGCCGCGCTGCCGTTTAGCGTAAGCGATTCAAATGATGTGATCACCGCGGTGACGGACACTGGTACCTCCCTCATCATGCCTTACTTGCAGTATGTAAGCGACTGACGTGTGCAGTAAACATTTCCATCCCGGCCGCAACAGCGCATCTCAAAGAGAAACTCCCAGCTTTTAGACAAAGCCTGTTGATTCCTGTCGTGATAGCGAGTCTAACGCTTTTACTGTCTGACCATGACACGTTCAGTGTTGCGACGCTGGCGAAGGTGAGCCCTGGGGTGGGAGAGGCGAAGATTCAGGAGGGTTCTGATGGGGTTGCGAACATCCACCATGCGATTCAGGATGCGATTTTATTCTATACTTTGAATGTGGTGTGAAGTGAGCGTCACGATCGTTAGTTTGGGGAGAATGGAAGCCTGAGCGCAAGACAAGATATATGCGTTGAGTAGATTCGAAAAAATGTGTGTGTATTACAAGTTTTTAGGCAATGTGCACAACCAGATGCGAAGCAGACAAAAGCGAGTGATCAGCGTATAGCTGCTACCATAGGTAGAACCCACGCGCCGTAACGCCATGCAATCGAGAAACCCTAAGAGAAAAAGCGTGAGCCTGGAAGTGGAGAACGGTCTGTCGAACGACTCAAGAAAAGCGAAGCAAGTGCCAGGGTATATCCTCCACAGATCGTTACCGATAATCACTGTACGCTGTACAAACCGAATTCACTTCAAACGATCTCTCGAGGCTTCTCGCCCAACGGGACCACGACCATAGGGTATTCATCCATTCCCTCAAAGCGTGTGATAGATGGTGTCTGCACTGCGGTGTGCGGTAGATTGGGAAGTGCAGTTGGAGGTGTATTCCCAACGGGGGTCTGCGGTGCGCTCTTCAGGCCGTACTTGGTGTTGAGCTGGCTGCGCATCTTATGTTGCTTCTCGCCGAACGTCATAAGAAAGCCAATACCTGCAATAACAGCAAAGATAATCCAGACAGATTTCAAGCTCTCATTGAAAGCATTGATGATTTGTGTCTTGTTTTGGGGGCCAAAGCTACCGACGAAAGCTGCAGATGCGTGCTGGTAGGCCTGACCCCTCGCAAGCTGCGACTGAGCAGTCTTGCTGGGAATCGTGTGGAGAAGCGACATAAAACGGAGGTTGAACACCGCTCCTGGAATAGCAACACCAAAGAGCGAGCCCGTACCACGAAGGAAAGCCCAAGAGCCAGCTGCCGCCCCAGTACTACTCTCGGGCAGTTTGACCTGAACAGCTGGGAGCATGGTTGAGATAACGATACCTAGCCCTCCAGCAACGACAAGTTGGAGAATAAGCCAGACGGAGATCGGAGTCGATGGCCCGAGGAGTACGCAACAGCTGAGGCCAACGGTCATGATACTGAAGCCTGCGATATGCATGGGCTTATACTTGCCCCATAGTGACATCAGCGGGCCACCAACGGCAGCACACACTACGACGGCCAATGTGGTAGGCATGACTTCTAGTCCAGACTGACTTGGCGAGGATCCCTTTACCGCTTGAAAGAACGGAGGAAGGTAGAATTGAAAGCCGTACGTGATGAAACCGTGCATGGTCGTCAGTGCGAAGGAGATGACAGTTGTGCGGTTCGAGAACACATGTGGTGGCATGATCGGGTATTTGCAACGCTTGGAGCGTTCCCAGAAAATGAGTGTGATGAAACCAACGACACCGAATACCAAGGGCGTGACAACGGACCAGTGCGACCACGGATTAGGCGCACCTCCGGTGCTGAGTGAGATAAGGCACATGACCACTGAGAATGTCAATAGTGCGGTGCCCAGGTAGTCCACTTTTTGGAGTTCACTCAGTACGGAGACTTCCTGAGTCTTCATGCCGCCGCCAACATCAAGCCAAAAGTAGATCATGACGAAGGCAAAGAAGCAGACGGGCATATTGATGAAAAAGCACCAACGCCAGTTGATCTCCGCGAAGACGCCACCAAGAAGCGGTCCTAAGCAGGTCCCGATAGCGAAGACAATGTGCTTGATTGCGAGGTATGGTCCACGTTTCCTGAGCGGCACAATATCGCAAAGAATCATCTCGGCAAATAGGTCAATACCGCCGGTTCCAAGCCCTTGGATAATGCGTCCAAAGATGAGTGTAGCACCAGAGTTGGCGATACCGCACACAGCACTGCCAATAGCAAAGACAGTGATAGCTGTCATCATAGGTATTTTCCTTCCCCACATGTCTCCAAGCTGGCTGTACATAGGTTGGAAGATCGTACTTGCCAGTAGAAAGGCGGTTGCGACCCACGAGAACGTGGTTCCGAGGTCAAGTGCGGCAGAGATAGTCGGCAAGGCGGTATTCGTGACGCTACCTTCCAATGCCGAGAGTAGTAATGGCAGGCACATAGCGACAAAAGAGCGCCAGAAGCCTTTGGTTCGCGTCCATTGCTCTAATGGTATCCCTGAGTCCCCTGAAGGGAGAGATTTAAGAGCTGGACGGATCGGCCAGTCTTTCTCCGAGATGTGCCACTGCTGACCACGGTCTAGATTTAACTTCGCGGTCCCCTCAGCAGCAGGCGTAGGTTCCTCCGAGTGCTTCAGCGAGAAAGTTGTTGACGACGAGCCGTTGACTGCCAACGTCGTAGAAGATGGATTGCGTAGAAATGTTGCGTAGGAGGCAGTTGGAGACTGCACAGCAGTCTCGGCAATAGCGAAAGAGTATTGACTCGGACTGGGTCGGATGATCGAAGATCGCCTCGAAGAGGATGTCGATTGTGGAAAGACCTGCATAACGATGTAAAAGATGGCGGGTGAAGCTCTGTGGAGCGGTACTGGACAGCCAAGTCAAGCTATATGAGCTGGCGAGATGCTGAGAAGGAAGCTGATAGCCATAGCCAGACAACCAAGAATGCTCGAGTCTTCTTGGTAAGATCTTGCGCGTACGAAGAAAACACCCGAACATGACGTCTGTTGTGGCACCCTGGGTCAACAGATAGGTGCTGCCCATGATGCTGCTAATGGTCGGAATGACCCTGAAACAGCGTTTTGGAAGGGCTTGACATGATTCGCTCAGGAAACCAAGTTTGAGTAGGCGAAGAAAATATCGTATCGTGTACCCACGGCTATGGGCCTAACAAGGGTGCCACGAAGGATTCGGAATGAGGACGATTACTCCATCAGAATCGAGGCCACAGATGCCAACAGGAGCCATATCTTTCCGCATGGCCGAAGCCAGTGATACTGGGAATGCCACCGAGATTGCGACGGTTGCTGTGCACCAGAGTTGGCGCAATGTTTACAGTACCCGGGTGTAAAGAGGAAGAATTACGAGGCACTTTGTAACTTCAATAAATTTTGCGAGTATCGCTACCAGTGCCAACGATCAAGGGTCTCGTCCGGATCAGTAAATACCGCCCCAACCAACTATGTGACGAATGAGAGGCGATTTAAGTGTCTCAACAGTGACAAGGCATATTGCGAGACAAACGCAAGCTCCAGGTTCGCAGACATCATCATCGCCACTGAGGGACGTATCATGCGTCCTACTCGACTTCACCCTTCTTGACTTGGCGCATGCCGATCTTGAACATCGGACTTTGCGTGAGTGTCTCCCAGTCATGGATAAAGTAGGACTGTTTCAGCGAGATCTCCATCTCGGTTTGACCTCTCTCGAGAACTTCATCGTCGTATGCTTGGACGGCCTCGGCAAGGGTTGCCTCGGCCTTGGATACTGACACAATCGTGCTAACGAAGTTGGAAGCGTCTTGCAGCGCGTTGTTCAAACCTTGGCCGCGGTCTGCAGAATGCATCGTATCAGTGATAAGATGTGTGGGGAGTGGGGGTCCAGGGTCTTGCGCAGGCTATGGTAACGCAGGAACGCGGAAACTTACGGGGTGTCATGGGGTGAGCTGCATCTCCACATAGTGTCATTCTTCCTCCTCTGTTATCCCATTTCTTCGACTTCTCCCAGTAGGTCAAACGATCCAATGGGATTGGCGTACCGTCCTTGATAGCGCGGCCGACTGAACGCCAGGGCTCGGCGTACTCTTCGCAACGTGCCTTGAAAAATTTGAAACGGCCGTCATTGGTAGTCAAATCAGCAGAAGGGGGCGTGGACTTGTCGTTCCAACTCTGCATGACCTGGAAAGACCAAGTTTCCGGTGTCTCGGGATCAGGGACGTCCATAACTGACTGCGGGTCAGCGGGCCGATCGGTAGGAATGCAAGAGAGAACAACTTACTTGACAACCAGTACATGGTCCCGTGATCGGGGTGTATACTGTTGATGAAGATCTTGTTGTACTTACGTATCCGGAGAGCAAGCTCGGCGTCGAACTTGTATGAGAAGTTGATCAGGTTCACGGGGATGGTTGTTAGTTCAGCATCTTCGGCACCCACGATGGCCTCCCTGAGGCGTGATTTCGCACCATCAGTACCAACGACGAGATCGCCAACCGCATCGCCACCGTCCTCGAACTCGACCTTGACTCGTCCGTTGTTGTGCGACGATGAGTCCTCGATCACGTAGGCACGCACAACCCGCTTGCCATACTGCACATCAATGCCCTCGCTGAACAGGTTACGCATCTTCTTCCGACTGACACGCATTGGCTTCTCGGCTCCCATCTCCAAAAGAAGGTCTCCCGTCTTGCCATTGTAGATCGGCAGGCCGCTGACCGCATCGGTGGGCAGAGACGGATCAGCGTAGGCTTCGTTGAAGCGGGCAGTGAGGTCGTCAGGAAGGCAGGAGGCGATGTGAGTCGAGCCCCAGTGAAGGGTCATGCCCCATTCTCTGGGGCGTGTCTGGTATGTTGCGCTTGACTCAGATTCGAAGATGGTGAATGCGATGCCATTCTGTACATGTGAGTGTCCAAATGATAGTGCTTCTGTGCTCGTCTCGACGGACCTTCTTCAGACCCTGCGCGACAAGCAGTCCACTCGTGCCTGCCTCTCTTGTTAGCTTCAAGCTACCCCTCCATGCCTTTCTCAGACACTCATGCAGTTTCATTTACCGGCGCCAACGATTAACACATGCAGATTTTTATTAGTGGAACCCGTCATCCTGATCTCGCGAATGATGCTGTGACGACTCGTGAAAAGCACGTCGTGTACCGGAGCGCTGGGAAGGAGTCGGCGGCTTCATCGTGTACGTACTGGAGCTTTGAGCTGTCTTCGGCGAGCTAAAGTCGACCTGCTAGCGCATCGACGATTCGAGATCAAGCAGGGGACGGCCCATGCCACCGCGTTAGGCGTCGAAGACAGGCCTGACAGGAGGCTGAAGTTGAAGTTGTGTGCTGCTTCATTTCGGGCTGTTATCGTAATTCGCTGAGCAGCAGCAGTTACTTGCACGCCACCTGCCTCGCCCTGCCACATTCGGTGCGCATTGCTCGTTCCCTATTTCGCCGCACCTGTCCCTCCCCGACACTACAACACACCAAGACCACCAACAGCCAAGCCCGAGGCGAATGGTAGCTGCAGGGCAATGAAAACCACTCACATGTGACGAAGCGTCCCCGCTGCGTTGTATTGGTTGCATTTGTATGGTCGACATCGACGGGTCCAAGGCGGAAAAGGATTTCCGCCGAGCGCGGCGACTCCCGTCTGGCCGTCTGGCACCACCGCCAAACGTCAACCCTTGTTTGAACAACAAAGACGACCCTGAACCCAGATTCTTTGATCTCCCGCCTTGTTGCTGCAAACCGCTGTGACACGACAGCACTGTTGTGACCCTGCGTTATTGCGATCGGAAAGAACGTGGCTGTCTGCATTCCACCAGAGTTTGCATGGTCGTACAAGAGCTTGGACGTCAACCTGTGGCTGAACGAGTGGCACAAAACGCAGCCAGCACGAGCCTGGGGATACTGCCACCTGCCATGGAGACCAGCGCAACTGAGAGCGGCTCGCAAATTGCCGGAGGTGGAGCAAGTGATCTCGATGTCTGGTCCAGCTCAGATGCTGACTCGTCTTATGGTGACCTGGCGGATGAGACGGCCTCGTTAACATCCAGCATTATGGCCGGGCACTACGAGAACGGGAGACGGTACCACGCGTATCAAGCTGGCGGAGAATACATTCTGCCCGACGATGAGCAAGAGCAGGACCGTCTTGATATCAAGTACGCATCATTGCAGCTTGTCTTTAGTGACAAGGTCACGTTCGCGCCGATCGAGCACCCACAGCAGATCCTTGATATTGGTACCGGGACCGGAATCTGGGCCATCGATGCCGGCGAGCAATTCCCTGGTGCAACTGTTACCGCTACAGACTTGAGTCCTATCCAGCCAACATGGTAAGTACGGTCTGTCATGTTACATGCACCCCGCATGACCCACCCGACATCTCGACCCGTCCTGAAAGGATGAGAGACCCCAGACTAACACCATCAGGGTTCCACCAAACGTCAAGTTCGAGATTGATGATGCTGAAGCGGACTGGACCTGGCCACTCGACCACTTCGATCTCGTGCACATGCGCACGATGACCGGGTGCATTCGCAACTGGGACAAGCTTTTCAGACAGGCCTACGCCCACACCAAGCCCGGCGGCTACATCGAGCTGCAAGAGATGGATTACTTCGCCATAATTCAGCCAACCTCCCGCAACCCTGGCACGTCTTTGCACTCATGGTGCATCGAGCAAGGCAAGGCCGCGATGCAGGTCGGCGTTAACCTGAGGACGAGTGTGGAGTTTATGAAGGAGAGTCTGGAGAAGGTGGGATTTGTGGATGTCACAGTGCGAGAGTTCAAGCTTCCCATCGGGCCGTGGCCGAAGCAGAAACGGCTCCGCGACGCGGGACTGTTGCAGCTGAGCGCCATGCTGGAGGGCATTGAAGGCTTGAGTCTGCGGCTGCTGAAGTTTTACGACGGGTGGACACTAGACGAGCTGAAGGTGTTATTGGCAAAGGTCAGGACCGAACTAAAGGACCCAGGGTGTCATGCCTACTGGCCGCTGTAAGTGCTCATCCCCTCATCGTCGACGAGAGTCACACTGACAAACATAGCATCGTGGTCGTCGGTAAGAAAGCAGAATGAAGAGAGCGACGAACATTCTTTCAGCCTGGGCAACCATACACATAATGTTTCCTCCACAATACTATCCCGCCTACCCTCCAACCGCTCAACAGCATGTGTTGGATGCTCACTGATACTTGACCCTGACTCTCCAGCATACCGTCCTCACCACCCATGATGTTCTGCCCACACCGCGAGGGATTGATTGACTATACACGGGCGCTTCAAAGATGAGGCGCTAGACTCAGTGGGACAGGAAGCGGATCGAGCTTCAAATCGCGATTTCGAGTCTGAGCAGGATCGCTAGAGGAAAATGCAGGAATCACAAAACTTGAAACAAACGTTCTCGACTTTACTTTCACCGAGGCGATGATCAAGAAGGCGGACGTGGACTGAAACACAGGCAGTCAGGAGGTACATCCTTAGTAGGAAGCACCGATGCTGACTTTGCACACACCCATATCTCTTCGCCATCTTCTTCTAGTTGGGCCCTCTGTTGCACTTGCACATCACTCAGAGTCGGAGGCATGGATTGAACCAAGCGCGAAGGGGCACGAGAGCAGCATACAAACAACGCGCACCAAGAGTCAACAGTCACATGCTGAACGGTATGGAAAATGTTCTACTGCAACGAAAGCTCGTCGCGACTTCACGTGCAAGTGCAGCAATTCGACTTACTCGTGACTTGAGCCTAGGGCCGCGTCGTTTTGCCGAGGCTCTCCCCAGCTTGCTGCAGCCGCACCGTCGCAACCGCATCAAAGCCCGGCTTCCTCCACACTCGTCCGCCAACACCCGCCGCCTTTCTGTTTCTGCCTCGAACACATCGCCGCGACCGCGACTGTCATCTCACCATCTCTGCTCGTTCGGAATTCAGACGGTGAAGCGTTACACAGCAGCGACGATACGACCTCGGGACCCTGTCAGGAGTTTATTCGGAAAGTCGAGATAACGAAACGACAAGATGGTCGCAGACGCACTTGTTTACCACCCTACGGTATCGCACTACCTGAAGTTTGTTGCGACGACAGGTACGTTTTTCTCTGCGTGTTGTCTGCTTTTGATAGCACTTGTCCGGTGCTCTCCTCGGCCGCTCGACCCTGTCACGAGCCTTTGTTGCAATACCTGACCACCCCCGCTGACACGCCACAGTCGGCCGCGACAAAGTCCTGCGCACGGTGCAGTACTTCTCACGCTTCCTGGCATGGTACCTCTACCGCACAAACCGCCCCCTCTCATCCATCGCGCCCTTCGACGCAGCCAAGAAGCAGCTCGGCACGGCGCGCAAGCTGATGCGCGTGGGCAAGTTCGTGGAGCACTTCAAAGCGGCCGCGGTAGCGAGCGACAATGCCTCGCTCGACCCCGTCATCAAGGCTACCAGCGTCGGCCGCCAGCTCGGATACGCCTTCTACATGCTGCTCGACAGCGCCAACATCCTCGACGCGACGGGGATCCGCAAGGCCGCGCACGCGCCGGCGCTGCTGCGCACCGCTAACAAGGCGTGGCTGAGCGGCATCTCGTTCTCGCTCGCGCAGTCGCTGTACGCGCTGTACGGGCTGCGGGCGCGCGGCGCGGTTGTCGCCGCCTCGGCTGATCCCGAAAAGGTCGTTGAGCTGAAGAAGGTTGCGCGCGAGTGGGACGCGGTTAGAGTGCAGTTGCTCAGCGACCTGTGCGATATCACGATCCCCGCGACGGCGCTGGGGTGGGTGCAGCTCGATGATGGAATTGTGGGGCTGGCGGGCACGACGAGCTCGTTGCTGGGCGTGTGGGCGCAGTGGAAGAAGACGGCGTAGAGGTGGGTGCTGAAGAGGGTGGCGGGTGTAGTTGATGCTGTGGAGATGCTGAGCCATTGTGGTCTGTGGCTCGAACGTGCAAATCTATCATTTCATTCATAGTAAATCATTGTGTATCCCGGGTGAACGCCAGTCAGAATCCCGCCACCACGCCCGATGCTGGAAGATGCCTGTGAGACGACGCCAAATACCCCGCCCCGCACTCAGCGCCGTAGCGGTCGGCACGCGGCTGAGCCTTGTCAGAGCAGACAAAAGTCACTCTCGACCAGACTTGTCAGAGCAGACAAAAGTCACTCTCGACCAGACTTGTCAGAGCAGACAAAAGTCACTCTCGACCAGACGTGTCAGAGCAGACAAAAGTCAGGCTAAACCTTGTAGAAGCAAAACGCATGGTAAAAGTCACTGGCAGCAAGCTCGTCCTCGCGCGTGAGCAGCTGTCCCGAGCGGCGATCACGAACACCCATGCGGTCGCTCAGCGGCCCAAGTTCGGCATCGTCCTTGTGCTCGTCCCAGACGTCGCGGAAGGGCTTGCGGTACTGCAGCTCGAGGTTGTAGTCTTCGGCGAGGGCGCGGAAGGCCTCCCAGGGCACGACGTACTCGGGCGCCTCGACGGCCTCCTCGAGCCAGTAAAAGTACTTCCAGCCGTAGGGCGGGCGGAAGGTGCCGTCTGGCGGCGTCTTGCCTGAGAATTTCACGCGGTAGATGCTGTTCCCGAATGCGAAGCCCGAGTCTTCAATCTCGCCGTCCTCGACGTCGGGCTTCTTGTCTTTGCTGTCGGCGGCGGGCTGCTTGTCTCTGCTGTCGGCGGCGGGCTGCTTGTCTTTGCTGTCGGCGGCGGGCTGCTTGTCTTTGCTGTCGGCGGCGGGCTGCTCGGGGGCTGCGGGCGTCGTGTCTTCTGGCTTGGGGCTGTCGAGGCTCTTCTCCGGGTCCCACTCGCCTTCGTCGTCGCTCGCAAACGCCGGCCGGTCGTCGTCGTCGGCGCCGTCGGCGCCGTCGGCGCCGTTTGTGTCTGCGGGCGCGGTGCCGTTGGCCTTGTGGTGCTCGACGACTTTGGCGGAGAGTATGTCCGAGTTGGGGATGCAGCCGATGAAGCGGCCGCCTTTCTTCAGGGCGCCGGCAACGTTGCGCAGCATGCCCTTGGCCTTGGCCTCGGACTCGAACGCGTAGTGCATGCAGAACATCATCGTCACCATGTCCCAGCCGCCGCCGCCCCAGCGCTGGCTCACGGCGTTCCCGGGGCCAACACCCGGGTCGATGCCGACGTCGCGGATGATGGGGATGTCGCCCAGCCACTCGCCGAAGCAGTCCTTTGCGTAGAACTCGGCGTGGAACAGACGGCGCGACTTCTTCTGCATGGACGCGTAGCGGTCCTTGGCCTGCTTGATCGACACATCGGCCGGGTCGCAGCCGACGTACAGCTCGACCTTGCGCGAGGCCTGCCACTTCTGCAGGTCGCCGCCCTTGCCGCAGCCGATGTCGAGGATCTTGAGGTTGCGCTCGTCGCCGATGAACTTTTGGATGAGCGACGACTTGACCCAGTTGTTGTAGCTGCGCAGGCCCTTGATCTTGCTGTCCGTCTGCCGCCACTCGCGGCCGCGCTCGGGCACCATGTTGTAGTGCTGCTTGACCACATCGTGCACGCCGCGCGACGCCGCCTCTTGCTGGGCCACGCGCGCCGCTTCCTGCTCGCGCTCGCGCTGTTTGCGGAGCGCGGCGTCGCGGTCGGCCTGGGAGAGCCGCGCTCCGGCGCCGGGTCGCTTGCGCTGTCGCGGGGGCGACGTCGACCGCGAGCGCGATCTGGAGGGCGAGCGGCCGCGCTTCTCGACCATGGCGTGGTGCGTTGTTCGACAGTACGGAGCCAGTGAGGAATCGTGTGGGTGGAGGGGAGCCTTGAGAGCTGGCCCTGTCCAGTCGGGTTCTTGAAGACAGCACGGAGCCTTCAGAGCACGTCTATCTGAAGAGTAGCAATTGTGCGCAATAGTATGGGTGTAGTCCGCGGAGGCATCTACCGGTACTCTGTAGACTTGGCGCCCAGCTCCGCTCCACCGCGCTTGCCAAGGCGTGCATCATCGCCGCATCTTCGAGCTCACCCACTGACAAACAATCACCACGTCCGAGCCCTCTTTGTCTCCCACCACACCTCCTCTACCTCCCACCACATTTCCTTTACTACCCCATCACACCTCCTCTACCTCCCACCGCACCTCCTCTGCCTCCCACCACGCCTCTTCTGCCTCCCACCACGCCTCCTCTGCCTCCCACCACACCTCCTCTGCCTCCCACCACACCGCCCACCGCTGCCATGGGAGACCCGCTGTACGCCAAGTACCCCGACCTGCAGCTGGCCCAGCATGTCTTCCAGCTCACCAATCCCGCCGCCTCGAAGCCGATCAAGCAGTCGTCGCTCAAGACAGTGCAGGACGCCATCCAGGAGAACAACATGGCCCCGCTCTACCGCTACCTCGCCCACCCCACCGAGGGCGTGCTGAACGCTTCGGGCGAAGGCTCCTCGGACCAGCACGTGAGCCACCGCAGACCGTCGGCCAGCATCGCCAGCATGCTCGCCACACGGACGCCCGCCCTGGATGCGCCGCTGTCGTGGGACGAGAAGCTGTACGAGCGCTTGAAGGCAGAGAACGAGGCCGAGCTGGAGACGATCCAGAAGGAGGAAGACGAGGCGGCCGAGAAGGCAGGCGAGACAGAGGTGCAGGCAGCGCGGGGCAAGCGGGCAGAGCTGTACAACCGCATAGGAGACAAGGTGCGTGCATTGCATGTGCACCGGGCGCCGAGATGCTGACCGTGACCAGGACAAGGCCATTGCGAGCTACGAGGCCATCTTCGAGAAGACGGGCATCCTGGGCACCAAGATTGACATTGTCCTCGCCATAATACGCATTGCGCTCTTCTTCGGCGACAAGGTGCTGGCGAAGAAGACGATTGAGCGAGCGAGCACATTGGTCGAGTCTGGCGGTGATTGGGACCGCAGGAACCGTCTCAAGGCCTACACCGGCCTGCACCTGCTCACTGTCCGCTCACACGCACAAGCGGCGCCCCTCCTCCTCGACAGCCTGTCCACGTTCACCAGCTACGAGCTGTGCAGCTACTCGAACCTTGTCGTCTACGCCATCCTCGCCGGCTCCTCGTCGCTGAAGCGCGTAGACTTCAAATCCAAGGTTGTCGATGCACCAGAGATCAAGGCCATTGTGGGCAGTGGAGAGGAGAAGCTCTCAGCCATGACAGGGTCCGCGGCGGGTGACGAGGACATGACGGATGCATCAGCCTCGACGGCAGCGCCCGCGCCGGCTGCCGTCAACCTGACAACACTCGGTGGCCAGCACGACAAGGAGGTCCCTGTCGACTTCTCGCCGCTGTCCAAGCTTGTCAAGAGCCTGTACGAGGGCAACTACAAGAACTTCTTCACCGCGCTGGGCGAGGTCGAGACCAACTTTCTCAGCCAGGACCGATACCTCTACGAGCACCGCGGCTGGTACGTGCGCGAGATGCGGCTGCGGGGCTACCAGCAGCTGCTGCAGTCGTACCGCGTCGTCGGTCTGCAGAGCATGGCGAACGACTTTGGCGTCACGGTCGATTTTCTCGACAAGTAAGCCTTCTTGCGCACGGCAACAGCCTTCTTGCGCACACGGCAACAGCCTTCTTGCGCACACGGCAACAGCCTAGAGCTAACAAGAAACAGGGACCTCGCCAAGTTCATCGCCGCCGACCGCATCCCGTGCACCATTGACCGCGTCAAGGGCATCATCGAGACCAACCGCCCCGACGACAAGAACAGGCAGTACGTAGACGTGGTCAAGCAGGGCGACCAGCTCATCACAAAGCTGCAGAAGTACGGTCAAGCCGTCAGGCTGAGGGGCAGCGAGCGCGGTTGAGCCAAGGTCTAGCAGGGCAGAATCACGATTGGACATGTGTAATGATGTGGAATAGTAGACTTAGAGCCATCCAGCAGAGACATGCAGGATGAAGCCAAAATGAACAGCGTCACGTCTAGACAGTCGCGACCTCGTCGAACGGTGATTTGCGGCGCTAGACTGTGAAGATAGCTTACCTCTCCACTTCACACCTCAGCACACTTCCAAGGAGCTGGGAGCAAATCAACGACCTCGCAATGCACGGTCGATGCTGCCCAGACAGCACAAGCCACGCAGCTCGGAAACCCCCTGCACAATCGCCGTGCTCCCGCAGCTATCTCCGCCTCTCGGCATGCAGCGCGCAGGGCACCGTGGCACGTCGAGGGCGGGCAAATCTGTGGGCGGGACGGGTTTCCATAAGCTCAGCTGTCAGCCGCACTGTCGACTGTCGACTTCAATTGCACTCGATCCCAGATACACAACTCCACGGCGTCCCAGATACACAATTCCACGACGTCCCAGATACACAGTTCCACGGCGTCCCAGATACACAACTCCACGACGTCTCAGATACACAATTCCACGGCGTCTCAGATACACAATTCCACGGCGTCTCAGATACACAATTCCACGGCGTCTCAGATACACAATTCCACGGCGTCTCAGATACACAATTCCACGGCGTCTCAGATACACAATTCCACGGCGTCTCAGATACACAATTCCACGGCGTCTCAGATACACAATTCCACGGCGTCCCAGATACACAACTCGACGACGTCCCACGCGGAGCATCGAGACGGTCCTACCACGCGCCTGGCTAGATACGCGGACGGGCCCTAGCTCCTTATCGACTGATCTCCACCCCACTCGCCCGCGGCATGTCGCCGTCATCGGCTCACCTCCGCCTGAGCGCGGTCACGAGGGGTGCGGCGTGCAGGCCCAGGGTCGGTGTGAGAGGTAACTAGCTGTCCGTCCTATTATCGCAAGTCCATGACCGCTACGCTGGCTAGCTGGCTGCCTCCCTTTAGTCACGTCTCAAGTGGGCCGGCAATCAACGGGCGGAGCGATTGGTACATGATGCTGTTGGACCCCTCCACGGCGGTGGGGCGCATGTCCAGCTCTTGACGCATACTTTGTAGCGAGGGTTGCGTTTTGGTCTTTTACGTGGCGCTGATACCCTTTTTTCGCTCACACATATTCCAGCACCACGCATCGCGCTCGTCCGCTGTACACAACCGCACTCGCCACGTTCGCCGTCACTTTGCTCGCACGCTCGCGCCATGTCGTCCGGCATCACAGAGACCGAGACGGTGCTCACCCTCGAGAACATCAACCCACACGTCCGCGCCGCCAGATATGCCGTCCGCGGTGAGCTCGCTGTAAAGTCGGAGCAGTACCGCGCGAAGCTGGCCAAGGGCGAGGGCAAGGACCTGCCGTTCGACACCGTCATCGCTGCCAACATCGGCAACCCCCAGCAGCTGGACCAGAAGCCCATCACCTTCTTCCGCCAGGTTGCGTCGCTGCTGGAGAACCCGCTGTTGCTCGAGCACGAGGATGTGCTCACAGGGAGCCTGGGCTACCAGAAGGATGTCATCCAGCGTGCCCAGAAGCTGCTCAAGGAGGTCAACAGCGTAGGCGCATACTCCCAGTCTCAGGGTGCGCCAGGCTTTCGCGAGTCGGTCGCCAAATACATCGAGCGCCGCGACGGCTACCCCTCGTCCTTTGAAAACGTATACCTCAGCAATGGCGCTTCGTCTGGTGTGAACACACTGCTGCACGTCATCTGCGCGAAGCCAGAGACCGGCATCATGGTCCCCATCCCGCAGTACCCCCTCTACACCGCCACGCTCTCCGTCCTCGACGCCCGCTGCGTCCCGTACTACCTCGACGAGGCCGCCAACTGGGGCACCAGCCTGGAGGCCATCCAGGAGAGCTACGACAAGGCCAAGAGCGAGGGCACAGATGTCAAGGCCATTTGCATCATCAACCCCGGCAACCCCACCGGCGCCTCCCTCCCCGCCGAGGACATCAAGAGCGTCCTCAAGTTCGCCGCAAAGAACAAGCTCGTCGTCATCGCCGACGAAGTCTACCAGACCAACGTCTTCATCGGCGAGTTCGTCTCCTTCAAGAAGGCGCTGCGCGACCTGCAAAAGGAGGCGCCTGGGCAGTACGACCACATTGAGCTCGCCTCCCTGCACTCGACCTCCAAGGGCATGGTCGGCGAGTGCGGTCACCGCGGCGGCTACTTTGAGCTCGTCGGCTTCCACCCGGAGGTCGCCGCCGAGATCTACAAGTTCATCTCCATCCAGCTGTGTCCGCCCGTCATCGGCCAGTGCATCGTCGAGATGATGGTCAACCCGCCCAAGGAGGGCGAGCCCAGCTATGAGCTGTACAAGAAGGAGTACGATGCCATCTTCAAGGGGCTCAAGGAGCGCGCGTACGCACTGTACGAGGCGTTTAAGAAAATGGAGGGCGTCGAGGTCGGCGAGCCGCAGGTCTGTTCTCCCCCCTCACCCTTCCACTCCCGTTTTTTTTTTCATCGCTCACACGTCCAGGGCTCCATGTACCTCTTCCCCACAATCACGCTGCCGAAGAAGGCTCTCGAGCAAGCCAAGAAGGAAGGCCGCGCCGCTGACGAGTTCTACTGCTTCCGCATGCTCGACGCAACGGGCGTGTGCACCGTCGCCGGCACAGGCTTTGGGCAGAAGGAGGGCTCGTTTCACTTCAGAACGACCTTTTTGGCGCCTGGCACGGATTGGACGCAGAGACTTGTCAAGTTCCACGAGGATTTTATGCAAGAGTTTAGGTAGTCTTGGTCTGACTCGAGTTGCGCTGCGTTGGATAGCGGTGCGCATCGTGTGCAGAGAGTAGGTAGGTGACCGTACATAAAGGCATGTTGATAACCCAGCTCCAAGCACACGACTACCGCATCACTGCACCCCCCGTGCCGCCGTTTTCCCTGTCATTCACCTTTCCCATCCAAACCCTTTCCCCCCTTGCCGTCTTCGCTGCATTCCCCTCTTGGCCCAAACGAGCCGGCGCTGCCCATCCCTCACTGTATGTTTGACTTGGCCGGGGTATATACGTCCTCCCTCCTGCGCGGAGTATATCGGGGGGTCACTGCCCCCTGCACATCGTGAGTGTCCGACGCAGCGCTGCCATGTCCACGCGGTGCTACCACTGCGCCCGGAGATGGCTGATTAGTTCGAGGAGAGGAAGAGGAATCACGGTGCTGCGGTAACGAAGAAAAGTCACCTGGCACAAAACATGTCGAGGATGGCACTGCATATCTGCATTGCTAACTAAAGCTCAGCCACGCATGGTCGGCTACACGCCTTTCTCCGACGGCCTTGACGTGTTAAACGGATTCCCGCCCGTTTCAATGCGCGTCGTCGTCCGCTTGCCCACGCAATCCCGATCCAGCTCCGCAAACCAATCATAGTCGCTCTTGCCCAGGTTGTCCGACTCGGGGCTCGTGGGCGTGCACAGCACGCGCTGGGATTCTGTGCTCGCGCGGCCGGCGCGGTGAGTGTTGTCCGTCTTCGGGAACGGTTTTTCGACGCTCGACGCGATGCTACCTTTGCTCCTGTGCATCTTCGCGCCTGCGAGCGAGTCGCGGCTCGGGCGCCGGTCGAAGGTGCGCGCGATTGTGCTGAGGTGGCTGGGCTGCGGCGCGCGGGGCGACCCGGGGGCACTCTTGAATGCGGCCTGGTCTGCGAGGCCGATGCCGGATTGCCCGTCCATGCTGGTCTTTGGGTATTCTTCGACGCGGACGACGATTTCGTTGACGACGAGGATCTTGTTGGTCGCGAAGGAGCTGATGATGGGCCAGAAGATGGGGATCGAGGCGCATAGGATGGCGATGTTGACTTCGAGGACGCTGAAGATGTACAACACGGGCAGGTGGTAGGTCATGTCGAGGATGGGGATGGTGCCGGCGCGGTTGATGCAGAGGACTATCATGCGGCCTATCGATACTGCAGCGGCGCTGGAGAA
This sequence comes from Didymella exigua CBS 183.55, assembly GCF_010094145.1. Classification (NCBI taxonomy): domain Eukaryota; kingdom Fungi; phylum Ascomycota; class Dothideomycetes; order Pleosporales; family Didymellaceae; genus Didymella; species Didymella exigua. Next base: position 372,157 of record NW_022984799.1, read on the forward strand.
GCATTAGCACAGGCGCAGGATGTGCGTCGTAGGTACTTACACCCCGCCCATCGCGAAGAGAGTGATCAGTCCCACTCTGCTCTTACCCGCAAGCCGCAGCATCCCGAGGAAGGGCAACGGCAGGAGCAAAACTATGATATCGAGTAACATGTTTGACGCGGCATGCGCCGCCCACATGGCGAAGAACTCGGCCGGGACTTTGGAACCCCAGCCCACACACTTGCCCTTCAAGGTGTAGTTCCAGTTCTTTGCAACTGGCCGGCAAGGGAACAGCGCAAGCACGAAGAATATAAAGCCCCATACAGCAGAGAAGATGAGGACGGCCCAGGTGCATTTCCTTGCCAGTCGGTACTGTGGCGAAGCGATCGAAGTAGCCGTCTCGGCAAACAGGCGCAAGTATTGGAACAAGATGGCCAGTTTGATAAAGGCAGTGCTAGCGCAATAGGCGGCATTGCTTGCCCACACGTGCTGCGGTGGTGGTCAGCTGACATTTCTGGAGTGCAGAGAAGCACACGACTAACCTTGAAGTACGATTTTCTGTCACCCGCACTGAGCGTGTAGAAGTGGAGCCCGAGTCCATCGTACGGCACTATCGCAGATATCAGAAAGGGCGGATCTTACGAGTGGGGTCTGACGTACTTAGGCAAACCATACTGTCTCCAGCTATGCTGGCGAGTGCAGCAAGGAAGAGAAAGGCATCATCCCAGCCCCAGAGACGGTCTCGGAAGCGGCTCCACAACCGCAGACTTGCAGCAATGATGGCGAGTGACTACATCTGAGGGTGAGCGGGGGCGATTGAGACGGTGGGAGGTGGGCTGTCACGTACAAGAAATGTAATTGTGGTCCCCAAGATTGTCTCCGGATGGTTGACCGAAGGGAGATGTGCGTTCCTGGGGTCACTTCTCGCGTCTGCTGGTGATATAGCCATCCTCGTCGAAGAGATTGCTCAGCGCCGTTGTCTGGCGCATGCAAGCCTCTAAAACAACGATAAAGCTCGGTATCGTTGAATTCTACGTCGCGTGTCCTTTGTGTATTGTCCGTTCGTGAGGGTCAGCCTCGGGCATGCTACATTATAGTCCGAACGGGGTCAGTAGGTCTCGGTATGACTACCGGATTTGAGGCCGACAACGGGTCGTAGAAGGATGAGCGAGTGCAGAGTACTGTGAGGGTAGCGAGTAAACCACTGATCAGCATCCACGAGGTGAACCTTAATCCCCTAGCATGGGACGGGTGTGCCTCGCCATGCTTAAGGGCTGGAGCTACCCACATCCACCGAACACGACTTTAGTCGTGTCATGGTCTAGGGCTCTCCTGCTCCGGCTAGCCACAAACGGTTGCGACGGTCAAGGAGGTGCCTTTTCGTTGGAAAGTTGGATGATTATCGGATACCAATGCCAGCAGTCCCCGCGGCGCAGGGACGCAAATACCCCAAGGGGTCTGGTGGCAATGGAGTTGGATCTTGAAGCCAATGCGGTAGTACCCACAGTATCTCGGCGAGCGTCTGTGACAGAGAATGGCTGTTTGATCGCCAGCCTAATCTACTTGGCAGAATTGCCGTCCTTAGTGCGAAGGGTGTGCAGTGGGCCTGGTGTTGGTGAGACGTCTTTGTCCATTAGCGACGAAGGCAAAGAACAACAGTTCCTCAGAAGCCTCCCGTTCGCTGCACGCCTTACGCCGCCTTACCCTCCTCGAAATCGCTCCCGCAACTTTATGTCGAACAGCGTCTGCTACTGCGAATGGTTGCGACCAAAACTACGGGTCGTCTTTCGCTTTGAGGACTTGCCAATCTCAGCCCTGCTCCTCACACGTGCGTGTCGATGGTGCATGGTGGGGTGACAAAAGGAAAGAACTCCGACTTTGCACACGTCGTCGTCACCCACAGAGATGCATGCGGATGGTGACCCTTGAGGGTGGTGTGCCCTGAGACAGCATTCTGGCCTTGACGGTCTACATTAGGGTTTGGCGTGACGGTTCATCATTTGACTTCTGGCATTGCTGCATGAATACGTGCTGAAGACAGGCTCCGGCCGAGCCAAGCAGCACTCTTTCCTTCTTTTGCAGCGCAATCTGCAAATGCAGGGGTACGTTAGTCCAACACGAATTGCTTACGGCTGTTGTTACCCTGCTGTAAGTAATCCAAGCCCGCCATCACCACGCGCGCCTCGTGATCCGTAACCGGCATGGTATAACGGTGTTACTGCTGTGTCAGTCTCATCGTTCGCTGATCTCGACCGACTGCGGAATCCGGATGCAGCTTGCCGTTGGTGTTTGTTACACTTGTCTTTCCTTATGGTAGGTGTCGCGAGCCTGAGTCAGTAACTTGTGCAGCACGTTCGATCGCAATCGCACCGTTCGTATGACGGGCCGTCTTCTGCGGAGCGCTAGATGAGGTGCATTGTGCACATTGCACACTGCATGGCAGCGCGCTGGACATTGTGCGATTGGCATGGAAAGGCCAGACGCTGACGTAGAAGAGGAGAGCTGAAACGTAGAGACTGCAGGTAAAAGCCACACAACGACAACATCGACCACTCAGCTGCCGTCACGACCTTCGATTGCTGATACAGACTCAACAGCTGGTTGCAGGATAATGGCATCCGAGGCGAGTACGGTCCGATAAAACTCAGTGCGTCGGGGCCACAATCTATGTACGAAGTACCTACGTATGCGAAACGATAGACCGTCCTTCGTTTAGACGATCTCTTCTCTCTAAAGACTGGGTAAGTATATCGATATCTATGTATCGCAGTGGGTGTGGCGTGACGTTGAGGTACGTGCGCCTGTCTCCTAGACACTTTAGAAGGCGGATGCTCCACACCTATCCTGCCGACAGCGCACTTCTGGATTCATCCTCCTTTTGCTAACGATCCGTGCGGCAACTAGATCCAGAGATTTCTTCCACTGTATGGTTCTGATCTATTCACTATCCAAAAAGCTTCCAGTACAGCTCGGGTACCTTCTTTTATAGTCATCCTGAGTGTAGAAGACTCGTTAATTTGGACTCTACGTGAGGGATCCAGTTGGACCCGCTCTCGCACCAAATCGACGCTGAAAGGTTTCACCAACGTCTACGCGACATCCAGTCAATAGGCACCTCATGTAGACATTCTCTGAACGTGAAGGGAAGGAAGCAGCAGTTTAGATAAACTTCAAAAAGGCATCAGATGCCCTGAATGCTTCTGGGCTGCTGACTGCAGCCTGTTGCTTGTTCGCGGGCTTCTGCAGGGTGCGAGAGACCAGCTCTTCTCGCCATGACAGTCATACCTCTCTCCATGCCGGATGGAAGTGAGCTTGCGCATCTCCTCTCAGGTACGTGAACTCAGGTAGGTAGCACATGTAAAACCAATCACGCACCAGAAAGCTCTGCCAGGGATCGCTGGTAGGCGCTAGAAGCGGCTAGCTCGCCCAACGCCGCTGATGCTTGTGGGGAGCTTATCGCCTCGACATGAAAGCTTGGTGACGAACGACAACAGGACAGATGCCGGCCTCGCAGGAAGTTCACGCTCTGTCAAGGCATTTCCCTACGTGCTGCTCGCTTCAGTACCACACAGAAGCTCAGCGCTCACCAGACTCGGAGGATAGAGGTCGGAATTGATGGCAAAGCCGTGGAGTGACATGCCAGACTCCTGCCGAACACGTGCTTGTGCACACGATACATTACCGAATCAAGCATAGCTCTTACGTCTTGCCGCCTCCTAGAAGCTTTTCTTTGGGCTCCCACTGGCTGCAGTCCAAGGTAATTGCGCCCGCTGCCCGTTGAGGGAGTTGCAAGAGGTTGGAGGCGGGGATCACACGGTCAATCTTTGGGTGGCACGAATGCGGGACCTGGGTGGCGAACCAGATGCGAGGGACCGACTTCAGTGTTCCCGCATAAAGAGCTGACCATCGCTACCGTTCATCAAGCTCGTTGCGGCTCTGCTCCAACATCTGTTCTTTGTGATAATACTCACCCAGCCATCGCAGGTATCTTCCCTCCAACAGTCGCAATTGAAACAGGACATCTAGTCAAGGCCACGGCTATTACGCGCAGTGATGGCTTCCGCCAAAGAAACGTCTACAAAGCTACGAGACTCGAGCAACGATGACACCGAACGCCATGGCAGTGTCGCAAATGTCGACAAAGGGAAATGGGAGCGCTTGTGGCCTGTGATAGCATGCGGGGCTGGACTTTTTAGTGATGGATATCTGAACAACGTACGTGCCATAGCGTTAGAGTCAGGGTAGAGGGACAGTTTCCTACGCGACCATGCCCGAGCAGTACCTTCGATCCAACGCGACCTTTCAGCCCATGCGATACCAGACTCAGTATGAAGACGGCACTTAATGCTGATAAATTATTCCAGATCATCGGTCCTGTCAACACCATGCTATCTCGCATTTATCCCCAGGAATACACAAATTCTTCCGCCCAGGCAAATGTAGCCAGCATCACTTTCGCGGGTACAGTCCTAGGTAAGTATTTTCTACAGAGATTGCGAGCTTTGAGCCTTGCACATGAGCTAACATTGAAAGGTATGCTCTTTTTCGGATATACGTCCGATCATTTCTCGCGCAAATGGTCGCTATTCGCATCCACGATCATCATTATCCTCTTTGCTGCACTCGGCGCAGGATCATACGGCGCAGGCGGTAGTCCTTCGGGTCTACTCGCAGCTCTTGTCGCCTACCGTTTCTTCTTAGGCATAGGTAAGTTCGAGAAATCAGCCCCTTAAACCTTGTCACAAAGACACCAGTGACTGACGACACCTAGGAATTGGCGGCGAGTACCCAGCTGGCTCTGTAGGCTGCGCTGAATCAACTGGCGAGCTTAAGTCTGGTAGCCGCAACAAGTGGTTTATCCTCTTCACCAATGTCCAGATCGATCTTGCATTCTTGATCGCCGCCATTGTAGCAACCATAGTCGTTCTGATCACCGGCGAAGATTATCTACGTGTCGCATGGCGCGTATGTCTGGGCATCGGTATCATCCCGCCCCTATCGCTGCTTTACCTACGTGTCAAGCTCCAGGAACCCGAAGCCTTCAAGCGGGAGTCATTTGCGAAAGCAAAGACACCATGGCTGCTTGTGGCCAAATTCTACTGGTTCCGCTTGTCCATCGTCAGTATCATCTGGTTCATCTACGACTTCAGTGCCTATTCCTTCGGCATCTACGGCAGCACCATCCTTGCCAACCTGCTGGGAGCGGAAACAGCGCTATGGAAGAGTCTTGCCTGGAACATTCTGCTCAACTTCTTCTACACACCTGGTGCTCTGGCCGGTGCCTTTGTTGCAGATCTCCCATACATGGGACCCAAGAAGACATTATTCATCGGCGTCACGCTACAAGGCATCGTTGGCTTCATCATGGCAGGCTGTTACCCCTGGTTGGGTAAGTCAGAGAACGTCGCTGGATTCGTGGTCGTCTACGGAATCTTCCTTGCTTTTGGAGAGTTCGGTCCCGGTGATAACATTGGACTCATAGCTTCAAAGACTTGCGCGACCGGTATCAGAGGCCAATACTACGGTATCGCAGCTGCGGTGGGCAAGATCGGTGCCTTCGCTGGATCTTACGCGCTCGATGCGCTGCAGACAGCTGCTGGCGATGACAAGATTGCAGCGGGACGTAATCCGTTCTTTGTTGCGAGTGCGTTGGCATTCCTTGCGGCAGGGCTTGTCTTGCTGCTGCCACATATCGGTCAGGACACAATTGACGAGGAGGATATCAAGTTCAGGGATTTCTTGAGGTCGAATGGCTACGACACAAGCAAGATGGGTCTCGAGAGCGCGGCGACCACGAACAGTGAGAGGGTCATTGAGGCAGAGAAGTAAGGGGCGAGACAACAAGTGGTCATCGAGTTGCGTCGATCCGCGAGGCTAGGCCATCATGCAAGTAGTGGAGAAGTCAGTTACAACAGCAAAATCCCAATAACTTCCAGAGGTTCGAGTAGATGCGCAGTACTTGCAGACAGATGCTGACGGCTTTCCAGAAAAAAAGCATTTCGGGCTTTCAGCTACAAATGCACAGACACAAACACATCTGACGGTAAACAAGTAGGCACAGAATTCAGCAAGGTGCTCTTGCCTTGCTCGTATATCTGCCGTGCGCCCGCTGACGATTGTGATTGAGCTATGCAATACTTTCCTTACCACCTCGACTCTTCACATGCCCCTCATTTTGAAGCCTCCGAATTCGGCTTAGTTGTCTTCGTCCAACTTACCGAGGTCAACACACTGCGCCCGGAGACGTCTCCGCCACCTGCACGTCACTGTGCCTGACGGCCCTGCATCGCAAGCCTTTCCCGCGGCTGCCATACGCTCAACACCTGCTTCTACTGCATGCACAAGTTGACACGGAGCTCCTGGAGACGCAGATACAGCATGTCACGCAATTACGTGAAAACAGCTCTCCCACGGCGAAGTATCTGGGTACCTCGGATATAGCGCGTCAGTCGACGCAGCGTGTTCTCTGGCGACATGGAGCAACCCACCACTAACCCCACAAACAGGCTCGAGATGCGGCTTGTAGTGGGCCCGAAATCCTTGAAGTAATGAGACGTGGCCGGACCGGTAGTTCAGAGTGGATAAAGACAAAGTACTAAAGCCAAGCAGACCCTCCAAAAAACATCACTCCAATTGCTGTACTCACATTCTTAAGCCTCACCACTCAGTCCCCCTCCTCACTATAGCTTATCTCATCATGTCTCCCGCAGCCATCTCGAACGCAACGCCCACTGCCGCCCCAATCAGCAGCAAGACCTCTCTCAAATCCTCCATACAATCCGGCATCGCGCCTTCCCCGAATAGCTCCTCCAAAACGCACGATGATATCCCAGCATGGGTGAATCCCGACCTCACACGTTTGATGCGCGTCGATAAGCGTCCCGGCAACTACGCCAGCGCCTCATACTCGCTCGTCGCGCTGCCCGCCGGGGCAGTCTTCGCACGCATAACGCAGCCCACCGTTGCAACGGTCGCGTACTCGTCTGTTCAAGCAGGCAAGAACCTGCACATCGAGCTAAACTGCGATCTGGTATACATCAACCACTCGTGCTCGCCTACGTTGATCTTCGATATGGCGAACTGGGTAGTTAGGGTCAATCCTGATTTGGAGGGCGGGCTGAAGGAGGGCGACGAGTTGACGTTTTTCTATCCGAGTACGGAGTGGAGTATGGCGCAGCCATTTGATTGCCTGTGTAAGACAAGCGAGTGTAGGAAGACGATCAAGGGGGCGAAGGACATGAGTCTGGGTGATTTGGATGAGTATTGGCTGAGTGAGCATATTAAGGAATTGCTGCATGAGAGAGACGCGAAGAAGAGAGGGCTATAACAGCTGGGGGCCTCCGAAGAGATAGACAAGGGTTGGGAGACAGTAATCGAACAACACCGCAATATGACGGCATTGCTTCGATATGTTCGCTCTGTCAGAGAGGAGCAGAAACTGCTGTACCTAAAGCTTGCGCACGTCTGCAATGATGCGGTACCAGTACAGTACCTTTGGAATGAATTCCGGAGGTTAAAAGCCAGTGCCGATGGATCGTCCCAGTTATTCGCAAAGAAGCTAGGAGGTATACGTAACTGCGAGCCCGGAGTCAGAACGTAGTCGTAAGGTAGGTCTTCCAGGGCGAAGAGCCCGCGATGTCGAGAATTCTGGGCTTCGTTCACATCAGACAGTAACGATGAGTATACAAGGTAGGTTCTGAACTCTGTAGCTGCTGTGGATATTGAGGCCTGCTGCTTCTCGGTCTCATCAAAGGCGAAAACCCTGCATCTTGATCACGCTCCGTTACATTCTGACTGTTCGATCTTTAAATACTTCCACATGACTAGTCGAACCCAGCAATGCAGCGCGATTGGTCCGAATGTACAACTTCACTGTTTGCCCGTTCACTCTGTCCCCCTAACATCAACTCGGCCTACTTCAAAGGTATGTGCTGTGTTGGTCCGGGGGCCAACTGAGGGGCCATGAATTCTTCTTGATGTTACCAGTAGCACGACAGAAAAAGTCTTTACAACATTCCTTACCAGGTCTAGAACACATCCCAGCTTATTGTTTCTCAATTATGCGTACCTTTCCCGACTCAGACCAAGGGGCTCAACCGCATTCTCTGAAGACAACGTACTACTAAATCACCAGCTTAGGCATTTTTCTGCTGGTAATAAGCAAGTACAGTGATGAATCTCCGGTACAGTGATGAATCTCCAAGGCAAAGCACTGATTCTGTTGGTTCTCAGAGATGAGTACGGTTTCTAGAACAGTAGGGTAGATGTAACTGCGTGAGCAGTGTCGGTCGGAGACTGTGATCAACGAGTGTATTGCTATCTGTTGTCGTGTTGTGTGATGTTGTGTTGTTCAAGCTCTCGGCTCTCAGGTAAGTGTACTTGCCCACCGGGCAGTGCCTGCTACAAAAGAATATCATGTGATCTGAGCCACGTGGTTGCAGTAGACGCCTGGGTGAAACCCCTGACAACAGCTGAAGTAACGAGGAGTGGTAAAGCGTATTGTAACGGTTGAGAGGAGAAGCAGATCACGTGTTGTTGGCGGTGGTCTGGTGCTGCTTCCTCTTGTTGTTGAGCACCTCTTACCTCAGCTGCATCACAAACACGTCATCAAAACAGACCCCGCAGCGAGCCTTGGAGAGCAAAGATACAAGCAGAACAAGAACACAGAACAACACAATACACTTGTTTACATTTGCCCTTGATACCGCAACATATATACTATACATAAGCGTGAGGGTTTCAGCTGTCAAGTCTGTTGCGAAGGCAAAAGAACAGTGTCGGTTACAGCATAGGATAGCACAGACTCGCGACGAGCTGCAAAGTAGAAGGCTGGTGGTTAGGGCAGGCTGCCACTCGAGTATTTAGAGTGGGGGGTGCAGCCTATGCATGGCATGGGGCTGATACAGGACTGACAAGCCATGGTCATGCGAAGGAAGCAGCTGAGCCACAAATGCAATCGGGATGGCAGCACTTGCGTGTCAACGCTATGCGGGGTACGTATACGCGACAGACATGAGCGAATGTCTGCGTGTAGCTTCGCTTCGAACGTTCTTGCGAGAGGGCAAGGGCTGGCATTTGCGGAACAACAATGCCTCAGAGGTCCGTGCAACGCGCTAGTCTGCTATTTAAACGACCGGGTGTTATAGAAGAGCAGTTTAACAGCGTTGACAAAATAGACAACAGCATTGCCAGTGCTGAGAAGATTCCAGTCAGAGCCTACTAGGTATCCGAGCGGATGTTGAGGAGTAGTTCAAGCGGGCGTCGAGCGAACACGATACGGTAACGACCGTCTTCTCAAGCCTAGCTTACATATCGCCAGTGTTTCGATACACATCTGCGAGATATGAAGTCCGCCGTTTGTTTGAACAATCTGTACAGCGTGGATGTGGGTATTTGGTCAAAATCCACGATCCAGCACGATCGATCAAAGGAACCCACCTCCCTGCTCCCCCATCTGCTTCGTCTACCCAATGAGCTCGATCATCAAAACATGAATGTCAGCCTGGTGATTAGCTCGACAACAACTCGATAATCAGAATGTGGGACTGCCCCGCATACCAAGTTACTATCTTCGAATATTCAGGTCTTTGTCTCCTCCGACCACCTCAAGCTGTTCGACTAATGGGGGCCAACTTTTCGCCAATGGGGTGTGGCAGGATGGTTGCTTACTATAGCTTCGAATTCGAACTCATGCCTCAAACGTGCATAAAACATGGATCCGGTAGCTTCGCCCAGCGTCAGCCAGCCTGGGCGCAGTTGTGATTATAGAGAGCCTCGTGCGCCTCAGGTTCTCATGGCTGCAGAAACCGCCCGTTGCTCTGACTGAAGCCTCCGAAATCGTTCGAAGCCCTAGACATTTTTCGTCGCACAAGCTGATTGCCGCATGAGACAGTTTTTCTATAAGTCTACAAGATGCAAGCCGATTGCACAGGTCTTCTGTCTTCGAAAGACGAGCGGCAAAACCAAGAGTCGCCAGTCTTGTCTGTCGCTGACGTCGATTCCGACCACCAAAATTCGGACTTCGAATTGCTGCCTATGAAAGTGCAAGCCAACGACGAAGACTCGGATTCGACTACGCTCCGTGGTTTACGATTTCTGACTACGCCAAGTCGTGCGCTGCTCCTCCTCAGACACTGGGGGTGGGAACTAGGCGCACTGCTGTTCAGCCTGATCGGGTTTTTCGGCACGGTCGGAACTTTGAAAGCCTTTGATGGAAAATCGCAGCCAGCCTGGCCGTATGGTATCACATTGAACTCAGCGGTTGCCTTTCTTTCAACCGTAACGAAAGGCTTTCTTTTGGTTCCAGCCGCAGCGTGTATCAGCCATTCGATTTGGCTCAGCTATGCAAAGGCCGCTCATCCTCTATATATTTAGAGAGCGTATGATGCCGCCAGCAGAGGTCCATGGGGCGCACTACAGCTTCTCTGGACTTTGAGAGCTAAGTGAGCTGGTCTTTCTAAATCAAACACTAGCTAACATAAACAGGGGTCTGGCCTGCTTTGGGGCATTACTCACCGTTTTGGCTTTCGGAGTTGGTCCCACCCTACAACAGGCTATCGTCATGGACACTCGCTCTATCTCTATGAAAGATCTTGCGACCATTCCTTGGTCTCGGGCCTACTTATGTCTACCGTCGATACCAGGATGGTATACTTCTATAGGCAACGACGTAATCCCTGCTGACATGGCAGGATCTCTGTATACAGGTATCCACTACGGCTCTATGTTACCAAGGCAGGCATCGTTGGACCTAGTGCCGAATTTTCCAACAACTGATTGCGATTATCCTCAATTCGAATCGCTTGCAGTGTGTTCTGCATGCCAGAATCAAACCCAGAAGGTAGAAAAATCGTGCTTCACTAAAACATCATTGAGCCCCCCACCATGGTTCGCGCCAAACATACAGACGACGCAATGCAATTTTTCTCTAGAGAATGGCCTGCAGCTTAATAAGTCTGGTTGTATACGGGACATGACTGGTAAGAAGAGATTCCAAGATGAAAGTTACCTCAGGTTGGACACAATGACCATCAGCGCCATGCTGGACCCACTCGAGCCAGTCTCCAATGCAAGCATCGCCAACGTTACCATGCTCAATGCGTCTGTTAGTAACGACTCTATTTCCGCGGATGCTACCCATCGTTCGCTTTACTGGTGCGTAAATGAGTACAAGGCCTCTGTCATTGACGGAGAGCTCGTCGAACATCAGATCAGCTCGGACGGAGAATGGTTGTCAGTATTTGAGAGGGCAACGTACTGGGTCCAACGACCGGCTACTCAGGGTAATGAAACAGGGTACTCGTACTGGATAGATCCTGAAAGCTCGTCCAGGATATACTATTGGCTGTATCCCTTGTTCATCGCAAGTGACAGCGAAAGTCTGCAGTTCATAGAGAAAGCGATAGACTGGGAGGGGGGGGGTGGAAAGTATGAAGATGACGTTCGTTGGGACCCCGACTCTTCCAGCAATTTCAGCTTTGGTGGCCCTCCAGTGCCACATCTACGAGACCTACTCTCGAGTATACGCAATGTTGGTCCCGAAGCGGTCTTCGCCAACCTAGCGAAATCTCTGACAACCTACATCCGCACGGACGGTGCTACCAATCATACTGATGATTATTCCTGGCCAATTGATCCAGTCGTCGGAACAGCCTATCTTAATGAGGTTTACGTCCGTGTCCGTTGGCTTTGGCTCATTTTTATGGGCATCATGCTCATAGGCACCATCGTATTTTTCATCCTAACTGTCTATGAGTCATTCAGACAGAATGTGGAGGCTTGGAAGTCTGAACCACTGGCCTTGATGTATCATGGAGTTGATCGGACCGAGAAAGAGCAGTGTCTCGATAGCGTGGAAGATATGCACGAGCAAAGCAAGGAGATTCGAGTCTGCCTTCAAGAAACAGGATCTGGGCTGAGGCTGGAATGAACGGACATTTGAAGAGCTGGACGTGAATTGTCTCATGTTCACGGCAGTAATTCAAACTCAGATCACGTGGCGCAAGATTTTCCTGCAGACCTCTTCGATCACACTTCAAGAAGTCGCAAGGCTAGGTCGCGATGTACATGGGGTACTCAATGTATTCTGTCTCTATATCCAATGTTCTTATTCTGATGCCGAAGCTAGCCCTTCCATCTTGAAGGACTATGAGCTTCGATTCTACCACACCATGGCCTCTATTTGATCTTCATGAGATCAGACTTCGGAGAAGCATTTTCCATCTCTTGCTTGGCGACTTGTTGACGAAATCCTTCAACCTCCAGCGCCTCGCCACCTTTGTACAGCCTCTGGAACTCCATGTCTATAGGTTCACCCAGTGGATCTTTGTCAGGAAATGTGATGTCGCCCTTACTAGTAACAATCCAAAGTACATAGGTTTCAAACATCGCTCGTCGAAGGCCCATTCTACGTGGAAAAGAGGCGTCAACAGGTGCTGGTTCGAGCAGTGAAATTTGAGAGCCATTGTACGTGCGAATCCACGGATTGACAGTTGAGCATTTAACGCGTTTATTAGCGGGGGATAGCTTACTATCTCGTGGGAGATAAGTCCTGCGGAGTTCATGTTGCTGTGGACCAACACTTACTCCCTTAATGTCTTGGAAATTCTGCTCTGCCTTTCAAACAGCTTTGTATGCCTGATAACACGACAAATATTCAGTGACAGACGAGCTCGCAACAAGCTGGATTATTAATGTAATATTGCGAAATGGCTTCATCAAATCAGATCAGCCATCTGGTTCATCTCCCACCAGCATCGGTGGTTTAGTGGAACTACCGGTCGCCTCCGCTAAATATAAAGTTTTTCTTGCTCTGAAGTGTCAGCTCTTTGTGTAATTTTCGACTTATAATTTCAGTATTCTGCTTTTGTGGTGCGGTTAGGCGGTGGCTTAGCAGTCAAGACAGAATTCAACAACTAGATTTTAGAAAACCATGAGCGAATTACAAAACCTTATGCGCTGAATCAGCAGCCACTCGCCTAATGTGGACGGCGGCGGAACGAGATTGTATTTCCGTCAATCACTTCCCGGGACGCACTGTTCTCATGCGCTGTTTCGATGCTGGCATAAGAGCCATGCACTCATCTCTACATGCGCAGTCTTCACTCCTCCTTTCTTCGTTGTTAGACCTTGAAACTAGAGTGCTGCAACAATCATAGATCTAGAGGATCTCGAAGAGATCATGGCCTTAACCGGCGGTGAGGGCCCACCAGAACTTCTCAAAATTGAGTTCAAAAAGTACGAAAAGGCCGGTGTAGTGCGGCTGCTCAAGCTCTAGAAGCAGCAAGAGTACCGCTGAACATCTCACAAACAGTAGCTAACGCGTACAGGTTCGCTGGCAAAGGTCTCAAGTTTTCAGACTAAGAAATACAACAAGCAACGCCCCTTCAAGCCAATGTTCCTTTACGCATCATCGAAGCGTACCTGTTATAGGGGGTGAAGACTCCGAAGGGCAGGATCAATGATAAAGCGATCACGGTCTAAACGCTCAAAAAGGAGTTCTATCAGATTGCAAGACAGATCAGAAGAGAGACAGGCAAGGATTAGTCCCACAAGGAGTTCGCAGACATAAGGAAGGTAATTCTTCAAAGCAGACAAAGCTTACGATGTATAGCAACTAATCACTCGTCCAGTCCATTAGGGTCACCCTAAGAAACAAAAGTGCCTCCACCGCTTCCAGAAAGCAAGCCATAGCGTACGCGCCCGATGCTGATGACATACAATTCTTTCTCTAGAACTGTCAGGAGAGAACCTACGTCTCTCCACGCATGATGGTGCAGTTCTCGTTCTGGCTTCGCGTCACCCGCACCTACTGGTCACGATTGGTAGTCATGATCATTGTCATACGGTAGTATAATTTGGGAAACGAATATATCACGACCTGGGTGTGCCATCCTTCTTTCTATCACATGGTGCCAATGCAGCTTAACAGCAAGACAAGCGTTATGATCATGGCCGAAACTCCTTCGCTAGTGTCGACGCTCGCTCTCACGTCGCAGGAAAAGCCGAATATAGTGACAGATTCATTGTAGCCAACAGAGGATCTATCAGCAATCAAACCATGCTTAGCTAGATACTGACAACCTCCTATCTTTCTAGAACCTGGTAATTATATCCGACTTCATCTCCGACACGAGAGGCTCGCTCCCGAGGTCCTAATGCATCCTTGCCCTCTTGCCCGTTCCCCCGTGCAACATCTACCACATCGCGAATCGTCCCGCAACGTCGAGGTACATCGTATCGATATACATTGATTTAGAAATATTTCATCTCACAAGACTGCAGCGTCTCATCGTCGAGCCAGGTAGGTGCTGAGAGGTACCAATTGCGGCATTTATACTACAAGCAGTAAGTATAATCAGTTCCACTGTCTTGGACGTACTCACCCTCAGCCTGTATTTGCTTCCAAATCTCTCTTTGAGGATCCCTATGAGCTTTTCGTCGTCGAGATAGCGGTTCGGGATGATCTGCGGGGAAGAGTGCATCTGCGCTACTGGCGGGAGCACCGAGGGAGCAGGCGTGAGTTTGGCTGCCATGATGGCGACAGCCAGCTGGAAGCTGAACAAAAGCGTATCGAATCGTTTGACGTGGATTGCGGTTGTTCAGGGTGTTCGGATAGAGGTGATGGGTGACTCAACCGAGAGATGAGGGGTGATCGTCCGGCAGGCTGCGGGTCGAACCACTGCACTCGGCCACGCGAAGGTCATTGACAAGCACTGCCCAATGGCTGTGTAAAGGCTGCCTAGAAGAAAGCCTGCAAGGCGCATTGGGCTCTCACATGTGGTGATCTGCCCTTGCTGTACTAGGTAGCCAGTCCGTCCGGCAGACGGGCGAGGAGGCTCCACATCCTGCCTGGTCTGACCTGATGCCTGCCTTGATGCAGGCAAGTACCCTCGTGCTTCGGCAAGTGAGGCGGGGTTTCTGCATCATAAGAGCGAATGGAAGATTTCCGGAGGACTTTCTGCCCCATATCCGCTGCTCACATTCGTTGTCGGGGTTGCTTAGTATTGCAGGACCAACGCGAGTAACCTAGTAGGAGAACCACGTACATAGCCCCGGCTCAGCTTAGCTATGTTTTGACAACGTGGATTGGCCGAGTCGAGCATTATCAAGCAGTGATGATGTGTTGGCGGTGCATGAGGATGCCGTTAGCCTGCAGACTTGCAGCACGCTGTGCATAGCCTTTCGGTGTTGGAGCGCAGCAATTGTGAGGTTCAATTCGTACCTTGCAAATGGCTATTCCTCACTGAGCTGGCGGATCTATTCGCGAGATTTTTTTAGTTGATAAGTTTTGGGTCATTCGTAGCTGCTGCAATGACGACGTTGGCAGGGACACTAGTGATCCAGATGGGTTAGCACAATCTGCACCTCTCTGTTGTGGCTGTCAGCCTTCTCGGCCAACAACACATGTCTCTGCAGCGCCGAATTCATTGCCTCGTTGCAGCAAGTCATCAAAATGATGCTTATCGACAGCCTGTCCTCTGTCGAAGACATATACACAGGCAAAAGACGTGGTAAAGCACCACTCCTTACGCTCCATCGAGAGGCACCTTGACACGATGAAGACTTCCGCCTACTTCAAGCGTACGCTCTCTTACGACAGCAGTCCAGCAGCTAGTGAATACTACGAAAGATGTGCAGACCAAGTCTTCGACTCGGATCCTTCGAAAACTCGAATAGGAGCGTTGTATCAGACTCACGGGAACACTCTTGGGCATAGCGAGGCCAAGGACACGGTCAGCAAAGGTGCAGACAAAGACCACCAAGAGACGTCGAAAAATGAACTCCTCGACAGCTCCAGCGATGACCATGACGATAGATCTTCGATTCTTAGCGTAGCCTCAAGTACTGCTTTACCGACGGCGATGGACCAGCGTCAAGCGGACTCCGCCCCGCCTCTTTATCCTGGAATCCCGAAGCTCATATCCCGCGAGATTAAGGAGGACGAGCTCGAGGCTTTTGTGGAAGAAACAAAACACGACTTCCGAGTCTTCTATCTTAGACACCAGACGCACTCATTGAGCCAGTTGCGCATCACCAAATCCGGCTTCGAGCTAATGGCCCGGTTGTGTCATGTCTTTCCTCGCTTCAATGAGTACGTGACTGGCTTCGGAAAGAAGAGCGACGAGACAGAAGTCGGACCTCCTCCGCTCAAGTTCAGAAATTTATACACAAACCGCGGCAATGTCTATCGTGGTTTCGGTAGGTTCCTTCGCGCAAAACCTAGTTTCACTTTGCTAATACTCGCTACATAGAGTGTACCTACATCCTACGATACATTGAGTTCACGAATCGGGGACGCTTCAAAGATCCGTGGTCATTGCGACAGTTCGGTGTGTATCATCGTTTCAAAGGAGGAGATACCCCATGTTCCACGTGGATTCTGGTGGGAGCATCGCAAAGGACTGAGGGTCGCCTTGATCAATACACGCGCAGTGTGGATGACATAGTTGGTGCGAATCCATTCGAGCTTCATGTCATCTTCCTCGACACTGTCATTGGTAGCTGGAGACCGTACCTGGTTGACAAAGCGAAGCAAGTAACGGCTCTGGTAGGTGAAATGCGTCTAACATTAGGCTTATTATTAATCTGTTCCAGTCCAACAAAGCCAATGGTGTGGTTGTCAGCACTGAGGACGATCCTGACAACTTCGTTGAAATTTCGCCGGACGACCATTTGGAGTTGAAGCAGATTGAAGACGAGACCGCTGACCTGCTCTTATGCCTAGACTCTACTTCTGGTACTTTGGCAAGCTTCGAAGAGATGTACGACCAATTCTGCCAGCGTCAGGACTATCTGAGGCCGGGATGTAAACTTGATGATGTAGCGGTGGCTCTCAGAGCCCAGGTGAAAGAAATTCAGTACACTGAACGCAAAGCAGAAGCCTTGCTCGCGAAGATCAAGAGCACGAGAACTCTGGTAAGTGAATATCTGCCTTGGGGCATGCTTTCCATGAGCTCGCTAATCTCTTCCCTTAGACCTCGTCATTGCTTGAAAGACAAAGTGGTTTCAACATCAATCACCAGATCGGTGCTTTACGAGCCGGAAACTCAATCATGCAAAATATCGCCGAGAAAAACTGCAAAGACTCATCCAGCATGAGAATTCTCACGATTATCACGATGATCTATCTCCCTTGCACCATCGTCTGCAACTTCTACTCGACGCAATTCGTCGACCAGACCGTAGCTGATGATGGTTCGTCACAGATGGGATACGCGCAGAACGTTTGGGTTTTTTTCGCCATTTCAATTCCTCTCACCATCTTCACTTTTATCGCCTGGTACTCTTGGATTCGAATCGGAGACATGCGGAAGGAGAGAGCTATTCGGCTTTCTGAGAAAGAGGCTGAGTCGCAAGTATGACTCGCTTAGATGTTGCTTGCATAGGGCCCGAACTCGTGGGGCGCAGGGTGCAGCATTAGCTTATCACACACCAACCTGCCGTTTGTGGCTGCAGAATCCTACGTAACATCGCACTCAATGCTCGTGCAGCGATGTCCATTCCTCTGCGCCTACCAAGCCTGACGAGTTTGCGCAGCTCATGCAGCTGCGACTGGAGTGCTCCGACTGAGTCGGCTAAGCACTTCATCCCTCGGTTTGTTCGAAATCAACCAGTCGCTCACTTCTGAGCTCGCTTCCGTCACTCACACCTTGTCGGTTAGAGTGACCAGTCCTCAAATTGGCTTACTCCGGGCCCGGTATGCACCCCCGCAGCCAGCACTCTCGGCATGTCACTACGAGCACAGCCGCCTTTGTTCAAATATGCCTTACCGATCTCCTGCACACTACTGTCCACCACGAGGCAACCAGTAATGCTCACCTTCCACTCGAGCGACGCTGCTATCAGTTATCGACTGGCGCCCCACGGGTTCTCCGTGCGCGTGTGTGTGTGCTGACGGGCACAATCGGGCTTCAGAACCATGGCTGCGAACGCCGAATAGCAAGGGACAGTTGCGCAGCCTGGATGGCACATACCTGCCTCTATTACTGTGGCTTGGTTGTCTTGTTGCCTGCTCGGTGGATTGCAGATAAAGGCTGGACAAGCGCACATCTTCCGACATTGCCAGCGAACCGACTGTGCCATCGCTACTTTCGGCCCGCAAATGTGATCAGTTCGGTGCTTGTCACGTGCCCTAAATCTTGCACAGCTCATGCTATCATCTCCATAGGATCTATTGCCGAGCATCGACACCACACGATGGCACCACGACTTCGAGACACTGAGCAAGTGCTGGAATACATGGACGAACATCTGACATCGACTGTATTCAGAGGCGAAAAACAAAGATTCTTGCCAAGACCAAACTTTGAAGCTGTCACAGCCGAGGACGTCGTTCGGATATTGGTCAAGAAGGATGGTGACTTGTACCTTGGGCCAGCTGAAGAAGAGGAATTTGTACGAAAGATTATTACCTCGGGACGAAAGATGTTCGCCACCTGCATTTATGCCGAGATATCTTTGGCCTGTGTGAAGGCATTGTTCGAGTGCGGTCTTAGTGATGCGAGGTTTCCTTTCAAGGAAGACGATTGCACCGCACAGAAGTACAAACGAAAGTTCAAGAAGGACTACCTGGAAAGACAGAGACTGTTCAATGCAGCATACTTCCAGTTGAACTCAGAGCAGATATGGACGGGTCACACAGCCAAACCTCTCATACTGGACGAGGGTGAATCTGCGCTGCTTGGCAAGGGAGCTTTTGGTAACGTGTACAAAATCTGGATACATCCTGCGCAGCGTTCATTCTCAAGTGTAAGTTCTCGCCTGCTTTCGTCAATCAATTACTAATAACGTAAGCAGGGGGCCAACAAACACGGGCAGTTTGCCATGAAAGTCACTCAACATGAAGGCACACGCGAAGTATCTTTCCACAGGGCAATGGCAGACTTGTCTCATATCCATCTACTAAAATGCCTTGCAAGCTTCACATTCAGCTCGCAGTACAACATGATCTACGAGAAGGCCGATTGCGATGTTGAAAGATTCATGGAGAAACACTCGAACGCACGGCAACTCGCTGACCTCAGACCAGACGATCTGGCTCAGCAGCTCTTTGGTCTGGCAGATGCTCTCTGTGTCATTCATAACCAAGGTCAAACCGATCCTGGCGATACCTCCTCTCTGCTTGCTCCTAGCTCTGTCCAGCCGAAGACTGGTTACATCCATGACATCAAGCCTGAGAACCTTCTCATGTTCATCTATGAGAATGACGATGGTAGAAAGACATACTGGTTCAGGCTGTCAGACTTTTCGTGCGCCAAAGTGGTCGAGACCCTCATCTCAGGGACTACCAAAAACAGACGTAGTTGGCAGACAGTCAGTAAGTCTGGAACACCTATATACCGAGCTCCTGAAGCGGCCGATGAGGGCAAGACGTCTCGTCCCTACGACTTGTGGTCTCTTGGTTGTGTCTACCTGGAGCTCTTGGTATGGTTCCTTGACGGCTACGCGGCCTTGAACGATTTTCGTGACAAGCGCGAATGTCCAGTCACGCCTGGTGGCCGGGAGGATGAAGGATTCTACTACAAGTCTCAGAAGGGTGACAACTTCAAGCTTCGGGATTTAGTTGTGGAGAAAATTCAGAGTGTGTCTGAACGCTGCAATGGCTCTCTTCAGCACATCGCGAGAGTCATTCCGAAGCTACTCAAGATCGATCCGCAACGCCGCCCCACTGCCGAGCAGTTGGTCAGACAACTAAAGGTCATCGACAAAGGCACTCGACCACCTGTGGAGGTCATGTCTGGGCGACAAACTCCAAGCGGTGCTGGTCGTCTGTCACCCCCGTCGGACGTGTCCCATGGCGATTCAGATTCTAGCTTCGACGGTATGATCAAAGTTCAGCACCCCACCGAGTAATGAAGCATTTCTTCTGTAACTTCACTTTGTTTGTCATGTATAGCTGCTGTATCGTGCTTGGGCGGACTCTGACTCTAGTAGCCTGATCTCGTCAGGCAAGCAGTATTTTTGCGCCTTGCTGTACAACTCTGTTTTGCTGGGTGGCTCTCTCTCCCTTGTTCTGCTTTCAAATACCCGACCTCTCTAGCGATCGTCGTTACCGTCGTTATCTGAATCGGACCCGTTATGTAACATTGTATGCTACAATAATCTCGAATGCCGACATGTCCAGAGAGGCAGTTCAGTGCAATATGACAAAGAGCTGATGTTCAACTACCTAGATCACCTTACTCAATCTTCCCTCAATTCAAGCAGCTATTGGTCTTTGAGGACCCACACGTTCTTTTGGGTGCTACACAAAGCCTTATCCTCTATGCATGTGCCCATGAACGAGTAGAGCTTTGACTCAGACGAGCGAAAACATTCGAACAGGAACGCTGGTAGCGCGTAAGGCGGTAAGAGTAATAAGGAGTAGGTGCGGCCGTCGCTGATACCTCTCTACTTCGATGCTCATGTCCGTGAGAATTTTAACGGGATCTGATTGTAACATGCGCGTCTCTGTGTTGTACATGGCGTAGCAGGTTCGGTCTATTCGGTCTCTTTCATCTCCCTGCAGCAGTATGACTGGCCGGTAAGAGCTTGAGAGTCTTACCCAATATATTGGCTCTCCAGCCGTGAGAACTTCCGTATAGCAGGCACCGATGACTTGCCAGCTCAATGCTTTGCTCGTCTTATGGCCGGGGATCGGTCGCAAAACGATAGGTAGCTTGCAACCGAGGACGACAGTCACTGTGTTGCCCGTTCGGGTGCCAATAGGCGCAACTCCAGTGTGGCCTTTACTTGCGGTAAAAAGACTCTTGCCCACAAGATTCAGATGGATGACGTTCAGGACAAGCATCTGGTTGCGCATGAAGGCCCCCGTCGGTGACATCATTTCGAGCTAGCGTGGAATTAGAGACAATAAGTAAACAATAGCTACTCTAACGTACTCTATCACCGAGCCGGTCATATCACCAAACTAGTCAAAAACTCTTAGCGCGCCCAATTTATGTTGCAGCAACTTGAATTAACGTACCTCACGGGTGAGTGGCCGGCCCGGGCGAGTGACTGGATTTTGCTAAGACCACACTAAACTTCATACAACCTATGATGTCTTAACGCAAAAAGGCTTAAAGTGTCTTAAAGGAACTAGATATACAGCTTGCTATTTAGGCTCTTAAATAAGACACAACTCTTACTATTTAATGTGCTATAACAATCTACAAGGTATTAGAAAGAATACTAAGATAATAATATACTAGAACGCTCTTAAG
Organism: Didymella exigua CBS 183.55; assembly: GCF_010094145.1. Lineage (NCBI taxonomy): Eukaryota > Fungi > Ascomycota > Dothideomycetes > Pleosporales > Didymellaceae > Didymella > Didymella exigua. The sequence goes on from NW_022984799.1 coordinate 393,342, forward strand.
ATGTAATTATAAGGTCAACTTAATAAAGCTAACAAGCACTAAAGAGGAGGTAATTGTGCAGCATGTTCTAAAGCTAGATAAGCAAGGATACCCACCCTAGCTTACTAATGTAGAGGATATAGCCAACTCTCTACTTACTAAGCGCCACTAGCCTCCTATTGGCAAGAACTAGGCTAGAATGTTTGTTAAGCATCACCTAGAGCTTATAGTTAAGTTTAATTAAAAGTATAACTATAAGAGAGCCCTCTGCAAGGATCCTAAGGTAGTCTAGGGCTAGTTCTACCTAGTAGAGAATACTAAAGCTAAGTATAGTATCCTAGATAAAGATACCTATAATTTTAACAAGTCTAGGTTTATAATAGGTATTATATTAACAGGAGCTGTTGTTACAGGCTTAGAGAGTTATAGAAGACTAAAGTCAGTACAGCAGGGTAAGTAAGAGTAGACTAGCATTATCTAGGGTATTAACATATTAGGATAGAGTATCCTACCCTTTGTTATCTTCTAAGGCAAGCACTACCTCTCTACCTAGTATAAGGAGCTATCTTTATATTATAACTAGGTTATTACTGTCTCTAAGAATAGCTAGACTAATAATAAGCTTAGTATTAAGTAGCTAAAGCACTTTAATAAGCACACAAAGGAGCGCACTGTTAGCAGCTATTAGGTACTTATTCTATACAGCTATAACAGATATAATTTAGTTAAGTTCTACTAGTACTATAAAGAACACAAGATTATTACCTTGTGTATGCCTCTATACTTGTTACACCTGTTGCAGCTGCTTAATATAGGTTGTTTTACCCTAATAAAGAAGGCCTATAACGTGCTTCACAAGCGAGCGGCGCACCCAAGCGAGCGGCGCACTTTCTCCAGCGCAGCGCACGCACCGCGACGTAGTGCAACACCATCACAAATTCCTATAATATACGTAACAGGATAATATTATTCATAAGCATCACTATCATCTACATCCTCTATTTCTACCTTGCAGGTGCGGGAGTTATGCCCAATCTTGCTGCAACAGCTGCAGCGCCTCTCTGCGCGCACCCTCTTTGCAGGCGTCTTGCTATCCTCACAACTACTACCCTCCTTTTTAGTAATTAAGTTAGATACCTTACTAACTATTAGGGTCTCCTCTGCGCGTATATACTGCCTCTTACAGGTCTTGCACTTTGTAAGCATGTTAACAGCGTCTTAAAGGTAGCCTATTTCCTCCTGCACTAACACTATATTATAAGCTATCTACTAAGCGCCTTTACTTAGCTGCTTAACCTGCTTATCTAATAAACTTGCTAGAGACCCCTAATAGTTTTGTATGCAATTTCAAATTAGCGTGGATTGCGCCTCTATCTCGCAGGCGTTGCGCAGTGTTTGCGCCTCCTAGGCAACAGTGCCTGGTGCAGGTGGCATTGGCGTGCGCAGCTGTACATCAAGCTTCAATAACACAACCTTAGGGTTATGTAGGACTAGTCTAGCACCTTAAAACCCTGCGCAAATATTCTCTAGTGTAAATATCTTCTTAAAAGCTGCTTTAAAGGCTAGGAGGAAGGTTTCTTTGTTAATATAGTAGATGCAGCTGCGTGCTAAGAGCGAGATCCTGTTGCTATAGTGGCGCTTTAACAGCAAGTAGGGGACAACATCAAGAGGCTGCAGGATGTGTGATAAGTGTAGTGGCATGCAGAGAGTGATAATCTTGTTCTCCTTGCAGTAGTCCTGGAATTCTATTAAGCAGTGGCTCTTATAACCATTAATAATAAGCAGCCTATACGCCCTAGCAGAGGACGCCTTTGTATAGACGTTGAAATGCTTAAGCTACACTAGCACAACGTTATTATTAGTCTAGCTAGTAGGAGAGACTATAACAACCTAGTTGTAAGGTAGACTAGTAAACTAGGAGGAGATAAGGACCTTACCTGCAAAGATAAGGAAGGGTAGGATTATATACCCTATTGTAGTAACACCTTATACTAGGGTAACCTACTTGCAATTGCTAGGTTATAGTTTCTTCTATTTCCTAGGTTTCTCTAAGCCTGTAATAACAAGCTAAGAGGATATCTTGCCTATTATAAAGCTAGACTTATTAAAGTTCTAGGTGTCCTAATCTATAATACTATACTTCGCCTTTGTTGATTAAACTAGGCTAAACCATGGCTAGATAATTGCTGGGTCCTTGCAGGCAGCTCGCTAGCAATCATACGGACAGCTCCATCGCGTTCGCAGCTCTGGTGTACGCTTAATAAAGTTATTAACCTAGTTCTTGCCTGTAGGCTTCCCACCACGCTCTCTTAGCAGTCTATCAGCTATATCTTGTACGTGCACCTTTAAGGGCGGTATTCTACGTAAACTCTCTTTAAGTATACACTGTATAATTGCCTCCTCTTCTAGCTTTATAAGGCATTTTAATTTTAGCTTGCAATTGTGTTAAGAGCGTGTTCTATTGCGTTGTTATTATTTTGTAGTTTAAGGGACCTTATAGACTTTCTTAGCAAGCTGTATACTCTTAATCTACTCTTTTTAAAGATCTAAGATAGCAAGCTGTACGTCAGCTTTAGTATAGAGTCTCTGGGTTTGGTGTTGTTGAGGCATTACGTGTTGTCGCTGCGCAAGCGTTTTGGTGGGGAGAGTGCGCCGCTCGCTTGGGTGCGCCGCTCGCTTGTGAAGCACGTTAGTCACTAAGCTAAGCTGCTAATGCGCAATAAGATTACTTACATTATAAAACTTAAGTTTTTACTGTGCTTTAAAGGAGCTTTTAATGACTCTATCACTAGGAGCAATATCTAGGGAGGATTTAGAGGTGCTAGCTCAGTCCCCTTTAATCTAGAGGCTGTAATATTAAAACTTAAAGTGCGTCTATGTACTCTACTACTACCTATTATAGATAAGAGTACATAGCACTCTTAAACCCTATAGAACACCCTAGAATTTAGGTTGTAATTAAAGCTTATTTTAGAGAGGATTTAACAACAAACTAATAGCTCTCTAACTTTAATATTTAATACTCTTAATTAGCTTACTAAGGGCGCAGAGATAATAGCGCATTTACTAGTTTTAGTGCATAACTAGGTTGCAGAGCTTTCAGCTGCTAATAAGGCCGCTACACGCTGTAAATCACACAAGAGGAAGCAGATCTAGAGGGAGGGGACTCTTACTGTTAGTAAAGGAGTGCGCTTATCTACCCTAAAGGAGTTTAAAGCCTGTAGTAATAGGAAGAAGGCAAGCAAGAAGAGGTGTATTAAACTAGGCACTTAGTCTTTATAACGCTGTAGTAGGTGAAGTAAGGCAGGGCACAATGCGCTACTGTGCATAAAAGATGCGCAAGATACTATAGATTAGTGCTGTATACTGCAAGTTATAGTAACTTATAGTAACTTGCTGTAATATGCACTAAACAGTTAACTAAGCTCCTACATCGGGAAAAGTTTTTCCATTGTCAAAATTAGGAAATCGTGGCATTATACTGTAGGCAATAGTAGGACTTGTAGGCCTACAACAGTTATTTAATGTGCATTTAATGTCTAGCTAATTTTAAGCTAACAGCTCTAACAGTCCTAACAGCTGCAATAGCTACAACAACTCCTAATCGTGCTATAATAGTAGCTCTGCTTAATAAACTATACTTTTATTATATTAATATACTACTATATCTCCTCTTTAAAATAAGCTATTAAACAACATTATAGACCTAGTAATAGAATAGTTATTAAGTGTAGAAGGTTTTAAGCTTAATGTTCCTTACCAAGAAACTAAGTTAAGATTCTTTGCTAGGGCTCTAGCAGCCTGAATGTTAGAAAATATAAGAATATTATTCAAGAATAGTAGGTAAACCAAGAATTTTACGCCTAGGCCTGCCTGTCCTGCAAGCTCCTGTTGCGCTGCTGCAGTGTGTGTGTGTGTGTGTGTTGTGGTCAGCAGGTGCTATGCTGTATGCTGTTGCAGCTGCTACGTTGTGTGCGGGCGCAGCTGCAGCTGCTATGGTGTGCTGTCGCAACTTCAAAACACAAACCTTTAACAAACAAACCTTCAACGCTCTATAACTTGCGTTGTAGTAGGCCTACAATAATAATTTTTTGCTTATTTTGAAGCTATAATTTCGCTCTATCTGTATGTGAAATTTCGCAATTTTTGAATATTTAATGCTAGTGCTAGCACTACTAAGGGTAGCTATGCAACAACGTTGCAACGTTGTTTTAAGTTTATTAAATATAGGCACTTAGCGTTTTAGCTGTTAGCAACGTTGGCGCGAAATTAGGGCTGTTGGGCGCAAATTGGGGCTGTTGGGGCCGTTGAACGGCCGTTGCATGACCATGCCACGACTGTCAGCAACGGCCGGTCTAGGCCGGATTTCGAAAAACTTTTCCCGATGTAGTTGACCACCTCTACCCTAAGTCTTCTTAGATGGCTGAGCTGCTACATCGGGAAAAGTTTTTCCATTGTCGAAATCAGGAAATCGTGGCATTGTACTGTAGGCAACAGTAGGACTTGTAGGCCTATAACAGTTATTTAATGTGCATTCAATGTCTAGCTAATTTTAAGCTAACAGCTCTAACAGTCCTAACAGCTGCAATAGCTATAACAACTCCTAATCCTGCTACAAAAGTAGCTCTGCTTAATAAACTATACTTTTATTATATTAATATACTACTAAGTCTCCTCTTTATAATAAGCTATTTGTAAAGAAAGTAGGGGAAGGACTAGACTACTTTCTTCCTAGTCTAGAAGGACCTAGACAAATCTAGACTAGCTTTGTCTAAATAGGAAGCGTATAGCCTAATAGAGGTAAGGTAGGGTTATGTAATATAATAGACAAGTTATTATATTAGATACTAGGTAGAGATTCCTAGGCTAGGTATAGAGTAAACAGAGGGGGGAGAGCTAGAGGTATTTATGCTTCCTCTCCTCTGTCTGTATTTCTAAGCAGAACATTCTAGACTCCTCTAGGTAGGTCTACTACATCTATGCTTAGTATTGCTGCATATACAAGTAAGATTACATAGGTGTATGTGTAATTATATACGTCAGCATCTTACAGAGTAGGCTACTCTATTTGTAAGCAGAGGGTCTAGAACATTTCTAGTTACTAAAAATAGAGAATAGCATATCTTAAGAACAAGAGGAGATACAGGCTTTGTAAGCACACCATTCTAATCCTCTCTTCTTAGAGATTACAATAGCAATGCTTAGGTAAGCATAGCGCTATACCTAAGAGGGAAATACGCCAGAGAAAGATTATAAGAACAAAGTCTTATAACTTTACACTATTAAACAATATTATAGGCCTATTAATAGAATAGTTATTAAGCATAGAAGGTTTTAAGCTTAATATTCCTTACTAAGACACTAAGTTAAGATTCTTTGCTAGGGCTCTAGCAGCCTAAATATTAGAAAATATAAGAATATTATTCAAGAATAGTAGGTAAACTAAGAATTCTACGCTTAGGCCTGCCTGTTCTGCAGTGTGTGCTTGTTAGCAGGTGCTTTGTTGTGTGCTGTTGCAGCTGCTACGTCGTGTGCTGTTGCAGCTGCAGCTGAGACATTGTGTACTGGCGCAGCTGCAGCTGCCATGGTGTGCTGTCGCAACTTCAAAACACAAACCTTTAACAAACAAACCTTTAACGCTCTATAACTTGTGTTGTAGTAGGCCTACAATAATAATATTTTGCTTATTTTGAAGCTACAATTTCGCTCTATCTGTGCATGAAATTTCGCAATTTTTAAATATTTAATACTAGTGCTAGCAGAACTAAGGGTAGCTATGCAACAACGTTGCAATGTTATTTTAAGTTTATTAAATATAGGCACTTAGTGTTTTAGCTATTAGTAATATTAGCGCAAAATTAGGGCTGTTGGGCGCAAATTAGGGCTGTTAGGGCCGTTGAACGGCCATTGCACAACCATGCCACAACTGTCAGTAACGCCCGGTCTGGGCCGGATTTCGAAAAACTTTTCCCGATGTACACACGCCTTAGCAGCTACCCGCGATGCTGCTGGGCCATACTTAAGTGTGTCACCATGCTGAATCTGCTTTCTCTTACGCAATTTTCTCTTAGTTATTACTACTAATTACTCTTTAAGCTCTTACACACAGGCCTTAATAAGGACATTTTTGTGCAGTATCTCTTTAGCCCCTTTTACAAGCTTTAAGAACCTCTCTTGCGCTATACTTAGTAATTATTAGAAGGAGTTGCTTACAAGCTTAGATTAAGACCTAAACTTGTGTGTATTACTTAGTGTCTTAGATTGCCACAGTGTTTTAGGTATGTAAAGTTATAAGACTTTGTTCTTATAATCTTTATCTAGCGTATTTCCCTCTTAGGTATAGCGCTATGCTTACCTAAGCATTGCTATTGTAATCTCTAAGAAGAAAGGATTAGAATAGTGTGCTTACAAAGCCTGTATCTCCTCTCATTCTTAAGATATACTGTTCTCTATTTTTAGTAACTAGAAATGTTCTAGACCCTCTGCTTACAAATAGAGTAGCCTACTCTGTAAGATGCTAACGTATACAATTACGCATACACCTACGTAATCTTGCTTGCATATGCAGCAATACTAAGCATAGATAAAGTAGACCTACCTAGAG